>NW_015114614.1:61992-80685 GCF_001443285.1 Poecilia latipinna
AAGAAAACGACCCCGCACCTGAATAATGTTAACTCAAATGACCTCCAGATTTGCCTGACAGTTTCAATGTTCGGTTAAGATAATACATAGTCGTATATACCGTGATAGCCAAACAAATAAACATACGTTAAGCGAACTATGTATATGAATCGATACTCTTGTGTAAATGGAAAAATAATGCCTCCATAAAAAATAGTCAAAAACATGATCATTTTAACATGGAACTTACCTTGTTATAATAAGCTCCAGACAAGATGCCATACTGCTGCCTGCTCCTCAGGCAAACATGTGACGCAGTAGCGGAACAAGACGGCGTGGGCCGGGGGGCGGGGCTAATGACCGGGCCCAAATAATAAAGCTCATGATAATTTAACTTTACAACATGGACATGCCCGCAACGGCAGAGCTAACAAGTTTCATCACCACAGAGAGCGACTATGTCATTTTGAAGTCCGTCTGACATGAAGTACAACAAACCAAGAGAAGAACAGAAACATCAGGCTACTGGTCACTAACGATGAACAACACAAATTCAAAACATGTTAACGTAGTCCGTAGAAATGCTCTAGCTTATGGGGTTCCATTTGTTGCCAAGTGACTGATGATGACGTTGGTGACAAGCTTTACCCAGAATGCACCTGGAGACAATAAGGACGATTCATTTGTAGTTTGTGTGTCATAAAGTTAAATATAAGAGTGAAAATAAAGCCAGTCATGTGGCACAACATTTTATTAAATATTTTTCTCCCACTATGTCTCTAAATGGTTGCTAAAAACCTTACCAGGTTTTTAGCCTGGTAAGGTTAAAAACCTTACCAGGTTTTTTTGCTAAAAACCTGGTAAGGTTTTTAGCAAAAACCTTACCAGTGGGGCACCCTGCTATATAATCTACTGGGGTATAGTACACAGTTTTCAACAGGAGAGGGCTGTCCTTTACAGTTCTCATCAGATGTTCTAAAGAAAATTTGGATCCCTGAAGGCATATTCTTCCTCCCATGTGGGCCCCCTGTAGGTCCAGGCCGCGGGTATGTGTAACCCCTACCTTATCTTTTGCTCCTTCCCTGATGTGAAGTCACAAATATGTTACAATTGTGGGAGGAACTGTCTGATGATTTCTAAATTAACACCAGACTGAGTGTTGAGTTAGACTGTTGGAGTTAATTTAGAAATCAACACTGGACTGGATTGCCTTTTGTTTAACTCTTTGGAACTCTTTAGTGAGTGTTAGGGAAACTAACACTCACTTACACTCACTAACACATGTTGTTGAATTAACACTGTATTTTTAACATACAACACTTACACTGGAAATCTGACACTTCTGAATTTGCTGTGTACTAAATAAATAAAAGCCACTGGCTAAATTTATGTCGCAGTAATTAAATCAGATACGCAATTATACTTTTAAAGTTAAGTCAGTTTTGCCAAATTTCATCTAAACCACAGATCTAGAATGACATTGGTGCTTTTGTGGAAGCTTCCACAAATCCTAACTTCTGAGGAACAAACCATCAGGTTTAGGGCTGCAACTAATGAATATTCTGACAATTAATCGATTAATCGGATAAAAGATTTGCTGCGGCCTACAGACTTTTCATTTAACCGCTTAAACCTTTTTCAAATTCAAAAATACTTAATTGATCCATAAAAGGAAAATTAAATGAAACAACTTTTTTAAATGCCATATTAGAAATGCATTAGAAGATGCAAATAAGACAAATAATAAACATTTTATTGGGTAAAACCCAGTGATGTAGCATTTCTTTAGTAAATTTGATCAGGAGAAGCTAAAACTGTCACTCTAGGAGTTTTGGGTGAAACATATTCCCAGACAAAGGTGTTTTTGTATTATATGTAAAATATATATTTTATAGACTTTTGGCTTAATTACTGTTGCTCATTCATTATAATGAAAGTTCACTTTCTTAAATACCAATTACCTTTTCTGTAAAGAGCACTTTGTACAGGAACTGGAAAATATTTTATATATCTAAAATAAAATACTACAACCAAAAACAATTAAAAAACAAACACACACACCAAAACCATAATTACAATGGATTAAGATGACTCTGTGGACAAATTTGCCTTTCAAAAAATTGGAATCATCAGATTGTAAATTATGGAGCTCATTTTAATTAATAATGTTATTAATTGATTAATTGCCTGTTGGGACAGGCTTATAAGTAAAGTTACCCAGAGTTGACGGGAGATGTCCAGTCGACCCAGCGGACCGTGACGTTCTCTCGGACCTCTCCGCCGTCGTTCTTCCCACAGGGGATGTGGAAGTCTGTCTGTTCCCTCAGGGCGGAGCGCAAAGACTCCATGGTCTCCGGTGGGATCTGAACCATCAACCCATCTGAAAAACAAATTTATATCTTACCTATTATTCACACGCTGGCATATATACTAGATCTAAAGTCTGACTGTGAGTAACTTTTACCTTCGACGATGCTGGACTTGGCAATAAAACCCGACGAGGCTTTCAGCGCTCCATTAAACACCACAAAGCTGGCTCCAGTCACTGTAGAAAGAAACAATGGAGTCACCTCAGCAGACAAACGTACGGGGCTTTACAAGCTGCTGTAGCACTGACAGTTTTCCAACAAAGAGTAATGAGTTTGCAGCAGCCAGACCTGTGCGAGTCTTCCCTGGCTTGCTGTTGGCTTGAGTCTGATAGTTTCCCTCTTCGTTCTGGAAACACACCAGGTGAGAGTCGGCCTCCTGGCTGAAGCTCGCTCCGATGCTGATGACATGCTCGTTGGAGGAATTCACCACCTTCTGCATCTGTAGAGCACAGAAAACCATTTCTGTCTGTGGTAAACTGCTGCAAACTTTCAGATATCGTTTTGTTTAAGGACGTGTTCACACATCAACAACATCTTCAAACAAGCTAAAACCTTTGAGGAACCTGTTCCACCCCTCGCCTGTGGCGGTGCTGCACCCAGAACCACTTGAGGAAACAACATGAAAACCTCCGTCTTCAGAAGACGCCGCAACTTCTTTCTTCATGAAATGTAAACCAAAATGGAGTGGGGCCAGATTTTAGTGCTGCCAGGATTTTTCTTTTGTCTTTGGTAAAAGACCGCGAGTCATTTCTCCCTCAGCGATAAAAATGCACATTTGTTTTGGTTGTGTTTATCCAGAATCCCCCTTGCGCTATAGTCCGTTTCCTGATTTTGAAGCGGTCTCCGGTTCACATATGCATTCGAACTCCACCAGAGTTCACTTCTAGAAAGACTGGTTGATTCACACCAGTCCTGTTTATTCTGCTTTGAACTCTAGTTTGTTTGCCTGGAAAGTCTGGTTTGTTTGGGAAAGTGTGAATGCGCAATTGACCATAAAAAGCAAACTCTGATTCACCTTTAGCTTTCTCTTTAAAGTAAAATAAAGATCTTATCACAGTCATACTCGTGCAATGAAGTCATCATGGTGTCAGTTGCATGAGTCAACCATTCTGCCAAATGTACTGTCCACAATGCATACTCAAAGGTTTTGAGTATGCTGGACTAAAACCTTAAAAGATTACTGAAAAATTATTTCAGATGTAATCACTTAGAAAAGACAGGTAAGGAGGGAGCCTCAACTTTTACAGAACTAAAAATCAAAAGATATCAGACAACGTTGATACCATGCTGTAATTGGAAATGTAAAGCTTACCTCGCTAAAGCTACCCTTGGGGATCTCAATGTAGCTGTGTCCCATCTCCATGTGGATCCTCAGGCCTTCCACCACTGGCAGGCTGTACTGGTAGTTCCTCAGGTCCTGGACGAAGACCATTAACACATTATGACTATCTGTTCTTACATACACGGAGCCTGTCATCATTTTTAGACATATTTTCTAAGTTCTAGCTGAAAAATCATAACTGGATAACAGGTTATGTGTTGTGTAATGAAGAAGGTGTGGCCTAAGAATGTTGACACCCTATATCTAGGTGTGAATAATTAATATGCAGCTTCTTTTCTATAGAAAAATTAGCCAAAAAATGACACTTAAAATCTGAAAAGTCAAAATTGACTAAAAGCCTCTCAGAGGGATGCAGATTCAGAACTTCATATTCGGGTTTCATAACATCCACAGCTACAAAGTGAAAACTAGTGCATTTTGACTACAGGAAATTTAACTTTTGTTTTTAAAATCTTATAGTTTCTGCTGCAGGAACAGCTCCAGAGCAGAACTCTACCCCAGAAAACAGCCTCATTATAGGCGGAGATTAGAGGGTGCAAAATATTTCAAACTAATTGAAAATTCACAGTTTTGTATCAGTGATGTCCGAACTTAAACTCACAACACAGCAAAGGTTCAAAGTACATGAGAAATAACCTAAGATTAAAAAAAATGTTCTGAAAAATAAAGTTTTAATAAAGATTTGTCTTTCTGGGGTAAAAAACAAGAAAAAGAAAAAAAAACCTTCTGGTTCACAGTTAAAACACTTGAAATTATGCAGCGTGATCTGGGTAAGAAACTAATAATTACACTAAAATATTAAAGGTTTTTAACTTCTTCAGTTGGATCACAAACATAACCTGATTGATTTAATATTGACAGCTGTCCATGGTGGGAACCACCTGCTGCTGTGGTACTTACAGCCAGTAAATTCATAATGGTGTGTCCCGTCTCTCGATACACAGAGTCCCGAAAACGAACACTTACGAGCATCGTTGGATACACTGGAAACACACACACATCAATTTAGGGTTAATTATTATTAATTATTACATTTATTGAACAATAATAGGACAATTTCCCAAATGTAAGGTGTGATGTGAAACAGCACATCAGTCAGCTGAGTGTGTGTGTGTGGACAGTAGAGATATTAACCAATCTGATATAAATATCTGGATTGGTCCAGATATTGAAAAAAAGTCCAGATTGTGCAACGGCGACAATGTGTCCAATCTAAAAGGGAAGATCTATTCAGCCAAATTCTATGCTTTGTGCTCTGAGAAATGTCATGTTTTATTTATTTGACATTATATTTAGAATCCATAAGTGCATTTTCTGAACCATCTGAAAGCCGGTTTGTTGCAGAAGGTAAATACCTTAATTATTTCACATTGGCTGTTGTAGTCCTGACTGCACCGACTGAAAAAACAATGCGTTACTTTAGCATGTTTGACTAAGATTGTGAAGTTATTGGTGTAGTTGGGTGTGCTGTACTGGTGCAGAATTACCAAATAAATGTGTATATTTATGTAAAATAATAAATGTTTTAAGCCAATTCAGCACTGCTTTTATGCATCGGCTAATATTAAACCTCAGTTATTTGTATGGAAAAAAAGGGAATCTGTGCTTCCCTAGTGAACAGCGGACATGATTCTAGCTGTGTTGTACAAAAAAAAACAAAAAAAACAGCAGAAGCAAATCACACACTGTCATATTCGGCTCCGAGCCGTAGCAGCAGCCTGAGCGGGAACACTTTGGCCCAGGGAACCTCCAGCTTCTGGACAAGCAGGCCAAACAGAAACGGCTGTGGAGGAAGCGTGAGGCCGTCCAGAGACTGACAGCTGGGGGAGAAGAACAGCATTCCTGCATGATCTTTGCTGTCCAGGAAGCTGCTTGTGAACGTAATGTTATCCAGCTCCTCCACAAACTTCCCTGCAACAGACAACGAGGTTTGTAGCTTTTTGGAGATGCTTTCTGAATGTTCTAGTAAGGCCCCGTGTGAACCGGTTACCTCTCTGGGCATCCTGGTAAACGCTGAGATAAAGTGAGAAGAGGTCTCTTGGAAGCGTTTTTTCTCCTGACAAACATTCCAACAGAAACACCAACTCTTTCTGTCCCAGAGCCAGCAGTCCATTAGAGCCGACACACCAGCACTGCCTGCCGCTGTCTGTTTGGGAACAGCAAGGAGTAAGAAGGCAGGAGGAAGGCGGTCCGTTTCATAATGAGCAACATTCATACCAGAAGCAAACAATTCTACTCACAGGTAACCAGTTTGACATTTACAAGGAGGTTGGCATTCAGAACGAAGGTCAGCGGACGCGGACCTCCTTCCTCCAACAGGTGTCGGATCTGACAGGGAGCTGGACTCTCCTCCACCAAAACATCTAAGCACCAAACACAGAACGGTGTGAGCTGACGGTTCCAGAAGGTCCAGACAGAGGGCGCGTTCAGTCCTGTTTAGTCCGATTTAATCAAACTAGTTGGTTTGCCTAGAAAATGCTCAATCAAACTGTGAGGCAGCATGCAGTAGAGATCTGCTCCAGCTGGTCGTTAGACCTGCTAAAGGCTGATCAAACTTATCTCAGGGTCTGCTTATCTCATAACACCAGGGTTTATGCTTCCATGTTATAAAGCTATAGAGCAAACTTTCACAATAAGAGTCTTATTTCAAATTTCAAAGTCTTTAAATTTGTCACATATCTGTCATGCAGACTCACACACCTTCCCCGTCATCTTCTCCGGTGGTGATGAGCAGAGGAGGCAGCTCATCCTGACTGTCTGGTAACAGACTGGGAACCCTCATCACTGAAGAACCAATTCCAGAAAGCAACCCGTAATCCCAGGGTCCAGACACCAGAGCTCGCTCCACCGGCACGACTACAGGGGCTTCAGGGACGGATGGGGCCCCACCTCCAGGGTCCAACCCAGCTGAGCCAGACTGAAATAAGAGATGATCATCTCAGGCTACAACAATATGCTTTCTTTTTAAAATAAAATTTTAACAAGCCAAAGTTCAAAACATTTGGTTAAAAACCTAAATTAAATTAACACCAAAAATGTTTTAAAAACTTTTCTTCTTTTTGCCATCAAATGTAACATAAAGGATCGACAAACACAGATGCAAACAGAAGTTAGTGAAAGTTAAGTGGATATATTTCCCCTAAAGAGAATAAAGTGTTTAATTTTGCTGCATTTTGGATCTTCATGTTTTGTTCTCACTACATGCAGAGGAAAGTAACTTGACTCCAACGCCTCCAGAATATTCTAATTGCCTTAAGCAGCTTGGATTCATAAAAAAAAAAAAAAATCATGACTTCTGCAGACAAAAATTTGCAATATTATATTTTTTTCATATCTCCCGCTCTTAGTTAACACTGTTTGAGTGAGAGGAATTGGGGTGAAGCTTTATGGATGTTTGTCTTACGGTTTCCGGGTCTGGACTGAACTCCTGTGAGCTCCTGCGGCTCGTCACCGACAGCCTGACTGTGTCGGCCACCTCTCCGTTGGGCAAGATACCATCAGCGAACCAAACGCGTTTTTGCTCACGTGGACAAGCTGATATGACAGAGAAACAGGAATTTCTTCAATGTGAACATTTCAGAGAAACAAGACAGAAATCAAACTACAGACTATAAACAGAATCAAAGAGGAGCCATTAAACACGCATCATCATGGGTACCGTCATTGTTGGGGTGTTTGAGAACAGAGACGGGGACCATGACGGTGGGCGGGGGGGAGTTCAGCGTTCCTGCCGCGCGAGCCTGCTGCAGAGGGGGAATGGTGCTGCAGTACTCAGACGGGACATTGGGGTTTGGGCTCGGGCCCGTGGGACTCATCATCCGCTCCAGGGCCTGGGCTGAAACACAAATAGGTTGTTAGAAAAGCATTTTATTAGGGTTGCACCGATAGCAGTTTTCAGGTTGATTGCCGATTACAGACCTTTAAGAAGCCTGACCTGCCGATTCTGATTTTGGCCGATACTGATTTTTGTTTTGACTGAAATGTTGCAAAATATAGCAAGAAAAATGCTGAACTGATAACAGTGGAGTGACTGTTGTTAAGTGCAAATGTGCAGACATGACCTGGTGGGCGGGGCTAACAGTCGAACCTCTCTCACGGCAGAACAGAAGAGGACAGTGGCTGATTTTTAGACATTTGCTGAGGTAGAAAAGATCAGTGGATGAGATTGGTTTCACATGTAAGTATCGGCCGGTCACCGATCTCACAAAATTAAGGAAATTATGAGTGCATCTCTAATAAAGACCTATGCCAAGTTGGGTTTAGAGGAGGTGCTGATAGCCTCCAAACATGGTACAAATGTACAAAGAATAAATAAGAAAATCCAAAAAAGGAATAAAATTTATTTTTTAAGGTGATGACCCACTTCAGGCAAACATAAGCACTTCCTGCATTTTCCAAAGACTAAAACATAATGCGTTCATTCGGAGTGGCGAACGAACAATCAAGAGAAAATGTCTGTTTACTGGAAGTGAAATAAAATCTTGATGTAATACAGCGGTAGGTAAAGTGAAGGTTAAGGTAAAACCTCAGAGCAGTAATGAATATCTAGGCTGCAGCACTGACCCATTAACCTTAAACACCATGTAGAACAGGAGCAGATTCTAGGAAAAACTGACCTCAGAAAGCTTTACCTTCTGAGGAAACACTGAATGTGTAACATAAATATTTAAACCTTCCACTCCAGACAATTCTGCAAATTTATCAAACTCACTTCAGATTTAGTCTGTCACTATGGTTACAAAAGGAAAACATTTGTGATACAATTGCTGGACATTGATTTGACCACATGCATTACAACAAACCCCTCTATTCCTGACTTATCTTTTTCCACGTTGTCATAGCTTTTCAGGTTAAAAACCATCAGATCAATTAGCGGACAAGCAGGACAGAGATCAGTCTGCATGACGGATATGTGATGAATTTAAAGCATTATTTTAGTTTGGAAGATCCCCAAACATTAAGTTGTTACTTTGGCCAGATCATGGAGCGCACCACATTCTTACAGAGACACAATTCATCTGGAAAACAGGTGTTTGATCCAACTGTGTGCCTGATGCTGATGAATGATAAACTGATAGGTTTAGGAAAACTCTAAGATGTTTTCTCAGTGCCTTTTGGTTATGCTAGGAGAAAAACGTTGACAAAGCATTTAGCTACATAATATTGATTAAGCCTCAAAGTTTCATCGATAATGTGTAATTGACAACAGGCGAGATAAGAAAATCAAAAACAGCCACACAATAGCAACTGTTCAATAGTTCAATGAAACGTTTTGGCACTAGAAGGATTTGGTTATTGAAATTTGTATAATTTGCAAAACTGCAATGGAAACAATTTTTTTTTGCATAACACGAGTTGCATGATAAACAGCTACTGGCGGAAACTATGAAGAATAAGATGACAGGAAGTGAAAGGGGGATGATGGCGCAAGCATGTTTTCTAAAGACTTATCGCATTTAACCAAAGCACCACAATCACAAAATTTAGATTTTTTTTTCGTCATTAGAGGAGCATCTTCAAGGTTTTGCACACATTTGAAATGGAAATGGCTTTTGAAGCACGCGATTTTACATACATAAATACATATATATATATATATATATATATATATATATATATATATATATATATATATATATATATATATATGAAAATACACAAGAAATAAATACTTCTACTTTGACATGCAGGGTATTTATAACACTAGTTAATAGTCATCAGTGATACAGGGTCCATCCTCACACATACTCCAAAAAGGCTTTTGCACATATCTAAAGCAAAAAAGCAGAACAAAGTTCTGAGTGATCCACATCTTACCTCCTCATCGTCTCGTCTGTTAAAACTCAATCAGCCCAAATCATCCCCAGCCTATTCCTCAGGCTGACCTCAGACACAGCCAGCACAGCTTTTCACAAAAGTCGATTTCCAGGAGTGTGCTGTTAGCATTAATAGGCTGTTAGCCGCAGGCTGCTGTGAGAGCGTGTGTGCGCGCAGCAAGCCTTTACATGTTGACGTAAGAAGGGAGGAGAGGAGACCACAACCCACTGCACCACAGCAGCAAATACAAGCCGTGAAAGTGGATCAACCTTGTTGGGTTTTTTTATTTTTTTTTTTATTCAGGCAGCGTGTGAGCATCACATGTCTGCTGCGTTAAGCTGGTCCAGGACCAGTCACAAGAACACACACACCCATAAAAACGAAAGACAAAAACAGAGTCCTGCTCTAATTCTCCTTCCTCCATCCATCACCTCCCTCCTGTCCTGCTGCAGGCATGAAACACAAAAGGATTCCTTTATACTTCAGCCAAGCATCGACTTTATTATAGTTTTACACATACAAACATTTCTTTATAGAATTGCTTCAATATTTAGAAGGAAACATTTGAATTACTTTGTATTACAAATGAAATATTTAATACCTAGGGGTGCACTGACTGCAATTTTCTGGCAGATCACAAATCTTTAAAATGCCTAACCAATTTTGGCCAATAATGACTTTTTTGTTGTTGTTTGAAAAGCCACTAAATGTAGCGACAATGTTGCAGTAGTGACCTGGTGGGAGAGTCTGTCAGTCAGTCCAGGGGACAGTGGCTGATTTTTAGACCTTTGAAAGTGTCGGTTTCCTGTTCTGCAGGATTTGCCTGTACTGTGTAAACAGTTTGCGTTAACTTGGGTGACCAAAGTTATGCTTCTTTTACACTTTGACATGATTTGATTTGCCATTTTAAGAAGAAACTGTATTTTCTGGACTATAAGTCACTTTTTTTCATAGTCTGGATGGTTCTGTGTCTTACATGAGTTATTTTCTGTCCCTGACGCATACTTTTATTTGTGTCTTATACTCCAGAGTAGGCCTGTCACGATAACAAATTTTGCAGAGCAATTAATTGTCTAAAGTCCAGCAGACATTGGAGATAATATGTGGAAACAACATTAATATTTATTCAACATTTCATGCAAAGAATATAGAAAGGACAAGGGGAGGAGTTGGAGCCAAACTGCTACATAGTTGATAAACCCGGTAACTTTTTAGCTGCTCTTTGTTAAAGTGACATAAATAGGTTATGATTTTCATTCAGTCAGGACTTACGCTGACTCTAGCCAAATGCGTCACAGGTAGATTCTAGTAAAGCATTGATTAATGTCTGGTTTTAAAATTAGTTAGCTGGACTTGTAGCCATTATTTTGTGCCCATGTGGCTGGACACCACATGGCACGACGAACCCGATCGAACCGTTATACCTAGGATTCCTGTCGGCTAATGTGTGGTCTCAGGTAGTGTGCGCTGGACATTACACTAAGGAAATGAGGAAGGGAGGGTCAGTGGAGAGCTTTTTTGAGCCTTTTTTCATTCAGTGTTGTCAATAGAAAGAAAAAAAGGCAAGAAGAGACGATAAAGCCGATAATTAAAATGAGGTCGATAGATCAATTAATCGCACGATAAATTAAACCTATCGTTTATCGCGACAGGCCTTCTCCAGAGCGACTTATAGTTCACAAAATACGGTTCTTGAAAATGTTATTTGCACTTTAAATATTAGCTTTTAAAATCCAGTTTTTTGAGAAGGTTATGTGAACAAATTTCAACTTTTTTTGTAAGACTATGTTATGCCAAAAATAAAACTAAGAAAAAATCCCTTACTTTCATAAAAAGGTGCTGCAAAAATCAGTCATTTCAGGGTATAGAAATCCCCCCAAAAACCACTGCAACAACCTGAAGGGTTTAGATTGGGTAACAAACTAAGATTAAAATACAAACTTATATATGGTAACGATCAAGATCCAAACATCACACATACACAAAGAGAAATATGTGGGGCTACATTAAAGTCCTTTAAAACAGTGATGTGTTTAACAATACAAAGTTTGTATCTTGTTCCTGCTGATGTGTGGAAGAGTTTGTGAAGCACTAATGCTTATTTCTTTTCTCTCCATTGTGATAACTTGATTTCATCCACACTTTTGTACAACTCCAGTTTGCTGTGAACACATAATTCTTTGTTTTCCTGCTCCATAAAGTTAGCGCTTTGCATCGAAAGCCATCATTTTTATTCACTGACTCGTGTTTCAGCTACTCTCTGTAGTAGCTGTGAGAACTGAGAGCTGAAGCAATCCATCCAGTTTAACTTCAACTACTCCTTTACTGTGAATTTCATTTTATAGCTTAGAATACAATGGTTGAGTTATAGGGGACAATACAGGAATTGATTAGATCAATAAATAAAGTGCATTTTAAAAAATAAAGTTGTACCACTCATTAAAGCAGGCAGAGGTTTTAAAATATGCAGAAAAGCTGACTCGTGGTAAGCTAGCTAACATTATCGACTGCTATCACAGATAAAGTTTAATCATGTGCATCAACACTACAAAGCTACGAGACAAGGAAACGAGCAAAGTGACGGAGCGAGGCTGGGATTCTGGGAATATTACATGACTACTTCAGTTTCAGCCTGTTGTACAGCGCTTTTTATGGATATGAAGGACAAAGCAGAAATCTTTCTGAGAACCGTACACAGGTATTTAGCATTGCTGCTCTGGTGTGTTAACTACCCAGAAGACACGTTTGCCAAGTTCTGACTCTCATAAAATATGTTCACTTCCGGCTTACAATAATGCTTTAAATATTGCATTATCCTTGTTGTTCCATGTATTTTTCTGTTTGCTTGAAACCACCAGTACCACGGCCAAGCAGAACCGGAAAATGGCCGATTCCTTTTCCACCTGATCAGGCCGAACAACTCAAAGGAGAAAGGGCGCCAATATGTCCAGAACACCCAACACCTCTAGTATCACACAAACCAACTAATCCACTGATTTACTTCACAATGTTAAGAAATTACTTTAATAATGTTATTTATATTACTATAATTATCACTATTATTAATATTACTATTATTGTTGCTACAGTCATTATAACACTATTAGTATTATATAACTGTTAATAGAATTATATATTTTTTTTACTTTATATATAATATTTTTACTGCTACTATAATAAGATTGTTATATTATTATAAGATAATAATTGTTATGTTATAACAACATTACTACACTTATTACTATTAATTGTACTAATTGTACTATACTATCTATAATAAATAAGTGTAGGGATTAAGACAGATATTATAATGACTATAATTATAATGACGCTATTATTTTTACTATAATGTTAATATAATTGTTAATAAAATGATATATAATATTATTTTCACTATGACAATACTAATAGGACATTGTGATAATTATTACCATTGTTATTACTGTATTATTGTGATTAGAATATTGTTACAGTTATATATAATACTATGAAAATAACAGCTGTGATGCTATTAATATTATGGTTATTATAATTACCATGTTAAGATTTTTTCTATAATAATAATAATAATAATACTATTGTTATTCCTACAACTACTATTTTGAACTGTTTATGGCTGATTATGCACCCAGATCCACTAAAATGTAAACATTTCTCACTAAAAACAAATCCTGAGAATTTCATTTTTGTGCTGCTATAGTCAATGAAGATCTGACGGTCTGTGTGCTAAAGGCTAATCTCGGTGGGGAGAGGGGAGGGTGTTAACAACTGAACAATGAATCATCTATCCTTTGATTTTGTCACTGCAATAACGCCCATGGGCAGATGAAAAGCGTTCCTCTTACCTTTGTGTATGGTATCAAAGCAGAGGACGCACACTCGAGCCTCCTTATCGAGGTACTTCAGCTTACACTTTCTGTTGCAGCACCCAGCGCAGTACACCTGCCACAGAAAGAGAACCACAATGAAGGCAACACCGATTCACTCTAGCAGAGACAGAGAGAGAAAGGTGGAATGAAAACTATTCAGAGAGCATCCTGACATGTTCGTGCGGCGCCACGCAGCAGCAACAGCAGCAGCAGCAATAGCAGCAGGAGTAGCAGCGGCAAATCATGTCGTCTGAGCTGTAAACAATCGCATCCTGAGCGCCGGCTTCCAGTCCTGCTTTAATCGCCGCTCCTTAGAGGACTTAGCCACTGGCTCCAGGATGCAAGGCTCAGCGGAGGTCTAAAGAGGAGCTGGAAAAAGAACCGCTGACTCATGCTCTTTGCCATAGGGCTATTTTTAGCTCCGAGATGTAATCTACCGTTTTAACTATTTCTGGGGCACAGACACCGGAGAACACAAAAACAAAAACGATTCAGCTCACAGAAAATTAGGTTTGTTGAGAGAGAAGGAATGTAAAAAACAAATGGACAGAAATAAATTGATTAATTAATAAGGTTATTGATCATAATTAAGGAGGATTTAGACATAATTCATACTTTTCATATTTTATCACTTTACCAGAAGCCTAGGAGTATTTTATTTATTTATTTTCTGTGACAGACCAATTCAGAGAAGAATGTCTTTGATCTTTTATTGTTTTTTTTACTAAATAAAATTCTGAAAAGTGTAATTCAGATCATATAAGTCAATACGTTGTCTTGTTGCCATGACAGCTGCAAGTCTTTTGAGACACTGTATATCTTCCAACATGAATATCAGCTGATCCATCTACATATTTAAGGCTGGAAGAAGAACCTCTGTGCCAGTCTTAAGCCTTTTGCAACCTCTAACAAGATTTCTTTCCATTGTTGCCAGGTATTTAACTCCATCCTCCCATCTGACTAATTTATAATTTGTTGCTGAAGAATGATGAATCTCTGTGTTTACCTACATGAACCAGCCGATCAATGTTATTTAATGATCAGCAATGAGGAATCATAATTTCTGGTAGCCGGTGACATGAAATAATGTTTATGAACTGCCTTTTAGAAGACCAATGGCACGCTGCAGTTCAGAGCAATATTAAGGGTGTTTTCACACTATTTAGTCTGGTGGACTTATTTCTATTTGGGACCAAAGCGGCAACATTTGCTATATTTTCAGCTACTGTGGTTCAACTTCACACTGTAAAATTCAGAGGCAGCTCTGAAAACAAATGTTTTGAAAAACATGTTCACCTCCTCGGCTGTGGGGGCGGTGCATCAAGAACGCAGCACCCCCACACAAAAACCTCTAAAGAAGACATGAACGCAACTTCCTTCTTCACAAAACATAAACAAAAACAGAGTGGGGTCAGACTTTAGCGGCTGAAGGACTTTTCTTTTGATAAAAGACCATGAGCCATTTCTCCTGCTACAGCTAGACTCCCATGTTTCTTTTGGTTGTATTTACCCAGAATGCCCTGCGCTGTAGTTTGCTTCCTGTTTTTGGAGCAGTCCCCAGCCCGCTTGGCATTCACAATGCATTTGAACCGTATCACAGTTCACTTCAACCGAACACAGACCGAGGTTTGCTGACGGACAAGAGTTTAAATACACATTCACATCTCCCAAAATGAACTAAACTTTCTGTTCAACCTTATTTGGTTAAAAAAGGTTAAACAGGGCTGGTGTGAATGAAACCTAAATGCACCTCCTCTGCACTATGGAGGTTTGGAAATGGGATTAGGAGCCAGCCCTGGGGATGCTATCTTGGTCACATGAACAAAACCACATAACCAACCTCATCTAAAGAAACGCAAACATAAAGAGCAACAAGATGGAAATGGACGTCAGTTCATGATCTCAGCCGAGTTTTAGTTGTCAGACTGTTGAGTACAAAATGGCAGACAAAAGCAGATTCTGATGTTGATGCCGATATATCATGCATTCCTATGAAAGACGACTAATAAATCTGTTTTTTTGTGAGAAAAAGAAGACTGTATGAAGGATGATTGACACATCCCACTATGTCACAGGCTTACCTTCCCACAGGCTCGACAGTGATGGCGCCTCTTGGTGAAAGTGAACCTCTGCTTGCACTTCATACAGTTGGGAGCTTCAGCGTCTGGCACCCACTCCGGCTGTCTGCTCCCCAGCTCCTCAATGCCGTCCCTCTTCCAGCTTGTTGACCTGGCAACGGCCACTGGTTCCTCCCCGGGGTAAGGAGGCGGCTCTGAGAGTTCATCAAACCCCACGGAGAAATCCTGATGGTTCTGAGAGGCGATGCTGGAGTTGGAATCCCTGAATCTGGAGTGCTCCTCTATAGGGCTTGGGCTCTCTTCGTCTTCTGGTGTTGGAGAGGCATCAAGCTCCACCCCTTCTTCTCCAGCAGGTGGAGGTCTGGTAGTTTGGCTGTGTGGCTGTTTTGGTCTCGCACCTCCATAGGAGTGTTGCTGATCGGAGCTACTTCTGTGCTGGGACAGGGAAGTGTTGCTGGTTAAAGAATAGCTGACTCCAGAGGAGTCTTCCTGGCAAGGTCTACAAGAGTCTTGTAATACTGGTGTAGCAGCAGTTGTTCTGCAACTTTCTGGAGAGGCCAGTTCCTCCAGGTCTTCCTGTCCATCCTGACTGCAGCTTTGTTGTCCTTTCTCGATCTGCTGTTCTTCCAGATCTTGGCCTGACTCTGAGAGACACTTTGGTTCGGTGTAATCTCCAGAGCTGCTGCAGAAAGAAGCCCCCGAGCCCTGCTCCGCTTCAGCATGCGCCTGAAGGAAAGCATCCAACTCTTCATCTGTGACCAGCAGCTCAGCCTGGTCGCTCTCGGGTAGATACTCAAAACCGAACTCGGGGGGATCGACTGGACTGGACTCCAAATGGTCAGAGGTGGAAAGTTCTGCAGGAATGGTAGATTCTAGGGAGCCATGTTGGCCCTCTGGAGATGGCCTGCGCTCTGGAATCTGCTCTGAATCATAGGAGTCGTCATCCCTAATGGAGTCTCTGGCGTCATCTTTCGGTTCCAGAGCCAACGGCGACTCCGTCTCTGCGTCCTCAGACGCTGCTGCCCCGTCATGACGCTCTTCTGCTGCCTCCAAATCGTCTTCTGAGGTATTTGACTTCACCAGAGCGCCACACATTGACACAGCTATCGGCAGGCATGATAAGCTGACTGGTTCGCCATTTGATTCATGCATCAACCCTTCGGTAGACTCAGCTACACCTTCTTCCAACATCTTATCCAATGAAGGCTCTTTGTTTGATAAAGTCGCTTGTTTATTGGATTCTGTAGGATCTGTTTCATGGAGGCTCAAGGAATTCTCCACCGGTTGCTCTGAGGAGAAGACTTCTTCGCTCTTCTTGTCGTCTTCATCAGCACACTCTGCGGTTCTCGACTGTGACTCATCGATGGGCTCTGAACTTTTCTCCACTGCTGCAGGGAAAATAATGTCCAACAAACTGAGTGAAGCAGAGTAACCGCCGCTCTGCTGATGCAACTCATCTGTCCCTGCAGAAGCTTGCTCCTCCGTAACACTGTTCAAGTTGAGCCCTGCCCCCACCTCTGCGACCACGGGGGTGTCGAAGTCCACAAGCAGCGCCTCCTTCTCCTCCTCCATCTGCTGTTCAGCCGCGTCCAGCTCACTGAATGCATCGTGGCTGTTGGTCCGTACCAAGATGGCCGAGCTCGCGTCGTTTACGAGGTCACACACTGGCTTCAGAGTTCTGTCCGGGCAAGGGGGCGCCGTGCTTTTCGTAGGCCTGCGGTCCACGGAAGACAGAAGGTCGACGCCAGTCAGGGGCTGACCTCTGACCTCGCTACTGTCGGCGCCATGGAGGTGGCCACCGGGGCTGTCGGAACAGCTTCTTGAAGATCCATAGTGAAGAGAATTGAGGTCTGGAAGGCTTGTTGGGGCACTGGAGACCTCTGAGGAGGAACCCTGAGGGCCCAGTGAGGAGAACGGGTAGACTGGGGGCTTCAGGAAAACAGGCTTGCATTCAAGTTCCTCTGCAAAGCAAAAGGAAGAAAAGTTATGCAGGTAATCGTTTCTATACTAAACAGTCTAATACTTTACTGAAAAATAAATGGCAAATCTATTTATAAGGCTGTCCCAAATCAACTTTGTTCGCTTCTGACACGATACTGATATTGCCGCTTTGAGTATTGGTCAATACCAATATTGAGCCAGTACAATATAAGCAGGAATCATACACAGTTTATTACTTATTTAGCAGTTTTGAATGTTAGAAAAGGCTTGATCAAGTGATGTTACTAAAACAGAGAACAATAATCAACCACAGTAGGTATGAGAAGAACTGACCAATTTATTATCAACCTATGGGCCTGCATGCAGATACAAGTAGTGACCAATATAATCTTATGTAAAGGCCAGTACATAAGATTATATATGCTATTCAGAAGCAGCCAATTGATATATTATGATTTTTAATGATGAATATAAGCCCTTATTGAATAAGGCTATTATAAACAGGAGCAGGACAGTTTTAAACTAGGTGGTGGCTCTAAAGAAAACAATTCTTTTTGTCTGATTTAAAAACTTATTCCACCACATGAAATATTAACATTTTGGAAAAAACAAAACAAAAAATTTTGGGGCAGAAACCGTTCAAAGAACTATACATAAATACAAGTTCTAAATTGAAAACTATTTATTACAACTGGGATAATTACAGAAAAATGTTTATTTCAAAAGTCCATTCTACTTTATTTTTTTAGGAAGTAAAAAAAACCTGCAGGTTTCAAGAAATCCTGAAACAACACAATGCTGATTCTGGCTTGCCATTAGACAGCGAGAATAAGATCTATTGAATCAACCTGTAAACTTGATTCTTCTTTATACTCTATTAATAGTTAAACTGACAAAAATCTAACAAATGTTTCTAAAAATACCAAGCTTCTGTTTCTATGAACAATTATAAGAGAAGTTTTCATTTATATTTTTTTAAACTTGTTATATCATATCATGCTAAAACAAGGAAGAGAGATTCAATTCAGTAGTAAGCTGTAGAAAAGTCAATCTAAATTTGAGTTTGTCGTTCTGCCTGCAGCCCAGTCAAACAGGAAAGGATAGGAGGATGTTTATCAGCCTTTTTATGATGTTAGGAAACCTCAAAACATTTCCAAATTATTTAGTTTCATACTTACTAATAGAATCAAACATGGAGAACCAATATTTAGTTTTATTAGAACAGGAATCCAGAGAAACCCCTACTAGTTTTTAATTATGAAATACTTATTCTTATTAAACATGGGAAGTTTTATGTA
>NW_015114614.1:84784-120091 GCF_001443285.1 Poecilia latipinna
GCGTCTTATAGTGCGGAAAATACGGTAGTTTTATACTTTTACTTTTTGTCTTTCCTTTGATTAGATGTTTTGTTTGTATTTCCTTCTAATTTATGTAAAGCACTTTGAACTGCCTTGTTGCTGACAATATGCTCTATAAATAAAATTACCTTACCTTCTAGCAAGTGGTACTTGTATAGTTTTTTTTTAATTCAGATGTTTGCTGACATATCTATAGCTTGTTGCATGTAAGCAGGTCATATTGTAACTGATTATGTTTTTTTCTTACCTTTATTTTTTCTACAGTGCCAAAAATGGTATTGATTTTGAAAAGTCATGTTATGTTAGCATTAGTTAGCTGAGGTGTGGTCTGACCTGAATTGAGCTCGAAGTCATCAAGAACTTTGTCCAGATCACAAACAGCTGCCTTGAAGAAGCTGTCCATTCTGGGCTACAGCAGAAGGCCCTGGATCGCTCTGGTTCCTGTTAGAGAAGCAGGTTTCATCACTGAATAAAGACAGTTTGAAGCCCTTTTTTGTTTGGATTTTAGATAAGTGCTCTATGGGTAGAAGGATAAAAACCCCTCAAAAACCATTTGATATAATATAATGAAGTCAAAACATTTTTGTAACTGACGAGAGCTTTAATCCATCCAAACACAGTAAGTATGAGACATAAGTTACACCTAAAGCTGTGCAGATGTTTCAGATTGTGGCCCAGAAACCCACTTCCATGAGAACCAGACTATCATTGTGCAGGAAAAAAAAATCCATATATTTAGCTAACCGTCAGAAATTTCTACAAACATAAAAGTTCCTAATATTTAAAACAATGAATCCAACATTTTGTGACATTGTAAACCCACAATGCAGCACATTGGTTTGTGTCTTGAGTATTGATTCTAGCTAGCTTCATTCACACAAAATTATTAACATAAAGCTGTAGATTTAAGCCTGCGTGTAGCTGTGGACTGACAAATTTCATTTACTTCATAATCGCATCCAAATTTAAAACTACTGAATTTCCGTGTTTAGTTCACGAGTCCATCCAAATAAAATCCTACTTCCTTAGCAGAACCATTTCCAGGGGAAGATTTCTGCCTACGTTTGTCTGATTTGTTTCTGGTTCCTGCCATGGAAACAAAGGAAAACTTCCCCAGATAGTGGCTGGTTCCTGAACAGGTTCCTGTATCTTTAGAGTAAAAGTTTCCAGTCAAAACCGTGAGCTACATCTTCACATAGCTGTTGTGATGGGTTGGAAAAGGCTTATGCTGTTGATGCAAAGGCCTAATAGCAATGTGACCAGATCTAAATGATTTTTCCTTCTCCACATATTTCACAGAAGTAGCCATAAATACTCGTGCTCAGCCTGTTTCCAAATCAAAGTAAGCTTCCATGTCTAACATGGAGTTGTACATTTTTAATTAAAATGATAGAACAAAATCAGAATTAACCAATAAGTTTCACAAGTAGAGCAGACTTGCTTACCCGTCTTCCCATCCTAAATGTCAATCTCTCCTAAAATGTTTTAGGCTTCCCCCCCCCCCAATATATATATAACTGTTCTTTTTGCACAAACAACATTTCAGATTTATTTGTACATATTCCAGTTTGTTGGCATCTAAACAGCAGAATCACATGTTAATGTAAAATAAATGAACAAAGCAGAAAACAAATGAGGAGAATATCAGGAAGGATTCAAACCAGTTGAATTCTGAGGATATATTTTTAGTGTGGCTAAAAATAATGAGTCAGAAAAACAAAAACACCTAAAATATGTTCTAAAAATAGCAAAGCTTGGCAGCTGCAATCTGACAAATCACAACCTGATGGAAGTTAAGAGGAAGTTGATACAAAACAATACATTAAAAAACAGTGTTCAAGTGGTTTGATTAAAGTTATGTGCTTTTATTGGAAATAAGGTTAGAATTTAGATTTCAAATTAAACAACTTTTTTTTTAGATTTGTTATGACAGCTACAAAACATAACACCAATAAAACCATAGCAACACCTAATTATTCCACCTGTGTTTCTGTTCCCTCCTGGGTCACTCAGTCATTAGTTACTAAGGCAGGTTAATATTTAACAGAAAAAGGAAGTAAATTTTATTATTATTTGGGTCAATATATACGGGTAAACAGTCATCTCATTTTACTCAATGTTGATTATTTTAATCTTTAAAAAAAATTATAAATTTGAATCAGGTAACAGAAAACAAGGTTTGAAAACACATTTCTCAGACTTCTTGCTATGTTTATGATTTCGTATTTTGTAAAATGATTGTTTTTTTTAATTATTGTTTTTTTCTAAAATGTAGTTTTTTCTTATTTCATGTTTATTATAATGCAGATGGGTTTTCTGAGCTTCTGGGTTGCTGATTCTCTGTCAGCAGGCCTGTGTGTGCAGCTGAATGTCAGCCTGTGTGATGTGGTGAACAACAGACTGTCCTGTCTCCGCTTCTGCTCACTCTGTATACGTCTCTGACTTTGTTTGGACCTCGAAGTCACGCTACATGTTTCAGTTCTTGGAAAACTCAGCAGCTGCATAGTGCTGTAGAGGTGGACACAAGTCAGATGATGGGCATATACTCTAAGAGTGATCAAGCCCTGGAAGACAGTTGACCTGACTTAAGAGGAACTTATGTGTGCATACCAGTATAAAATATAAGGTTTATTTTCTCTACACACTTTATTGTTAGTCAAATCACATTTTTAAAGGTCTACCTTTGGGTGATATGGATTTATAATACTATGTGTACTTCAAAAAGATTGTTTGACTTATGACTCTGTTCTTGTAAGCTTTATTCTTATATTGAAATTACTCTGACTGTTTTTGTTATATCAATCAGTTTTTTTAATCTGTTTGGAAGGAAGAGGGTGTTAAAAAGGAAAGTCGAACAAGGTGAGTCTACTTAAAAATTAAAGTTAAATCTAAAAATTCAAAATTGATCAAATAAATGTTGCCGTCATAAAATTAAATACATAAACTGTCTAAGACGCGTTTCTTGTTGGGTTTTCCAAAATGTTATCATGTCGAATTTCTCCGGTTTTCGCTTTCTTGTTTGTGGTTGCTGATGTATGAAGTTGCCATAGAATACAGACGTTAAAGGTTTAAAAGGCGAGCCACAGCGCAGAATATCACGGGGTCACCAAACTCGTCTCAACATCCATGACGGCCAAATTTAACTGGTGTTGCCGTTTCTCGGTTTTTAAGGCTTTTAAAATCTAAAAAGTCCACTTGTTTGTTTGCTTCTAACCAAACTTCGGGGTTCCCTTTAAAAAACACATCCAGCATGCTAACAAAACTCAAATGTAGAAGCAGTAGACAACTTTAGCATCTACCTGACACACTTCACATTACTATTAAACGCCTACTTTTACGCAGTCTTCTACTAACTACTTGCCCTAAACAAACCCAGCAATAATCTACCAACTGTTACCGAAATTACCGTACTTTATGCAGGTGTAGCTAAAGTTAGCTTGCTTATGGTGAAAGGAATTGCTAGCATGCTAATGCTGCTAACTCCCAGTGGGTTAACCTGGTTTGTTGGTGATTTTTCTTACCTGGACGGGTTTACTCCATGACCTCAGTAGTTCCGGTTTAAAACGGGAGCAAGCAAGGACACTGTCGATGTGCCATTTTCCAAACACGGAACTAAACTTGCCAAGATAGCTAACTGTTGGATTAGTTTCACAGAAGAGGTGTAAATTCTTCACTCAAGACGGCCATCTTGAACGGAGTGTCGGCTCTGAGGTCACAAGATCCACTCGGCTTCGGGGAAAGAGCAGCTCAGTCGGAAAGGTTCACCTGAGAACGAACTGCGAATAAACACTCGGGGTTGATACAGACTGCGTTTGACCGGTTTAATGACACTGATAATATGTCAAAAGTAAAAGAAAAAAACGTGGAGAAACCCCCCCTCCAAATTGAGAAACAGAAAAGAAGCTGCTCCAAAGCAGGTTGAGATTCCAGAATGAGTTTCCATGGTGATATAAAGCAAAAAATATCCCTCAGGCTGTACGTGCACCAGTAATTCAGCCATGTCCCATTAATCCCCCCATATTAATAGGCTTATTAATATAAGGAATAGATAAGATAGCATGTCATTGTCAATATATATTTTATTCTATGGATTTAAGGAACACCAAATGTTAAACCTTTTGATATCCGTGATTTTTATTGTTTAATGAAATAACAGTTTTGGAGCATCAGGTGGCGATTTTGTTCATTTATCTTCAGATAAGCGATAAGAGTGATACACTTGGTCCACTATAAATAAAAGTTTGAAACTCAAGATTTGAACCTTTTTGTGCCTTATGGTGTGTTTTTGTTATTCAGGGTCATGAATTGTTGGGGAACAACAATAATATTTATATACTTTTTTTGTGTGTGATTTATGCAGCTTGTGTAATTTGTGAGCAACAAATCACCAGCACAAAAATACGGGGACCAATAGAGAGCTACAACTGCAAATTTGGGCACAGTTAATGTTTCAAAATAAGACAAATCAGAAAATAAATGTTCTTAATTAAGCTTTGTTGTTTTCATATTTATATAAAGACAAGTTGAAGTTTTTTGTCCTTTTTAAGGAATACCAACTTTCTGTTCTAGACAGTGTCAGTAAAATTAAAAAGAGATCATTACCTGGTTCAAATTCCATGTCACAGGCAACTGATCGTATTCCCTACTTAAAACAGTCTTGTAGAAAATGGGACAACTGTTGAGAAAAATGAATTTACAGATGCATGTCTTACTTCTGAAAGATCTCTAAGTCTTATTACTCACACAAAGAGGCCAGACTGAGAGCAAAAGTAAGAGAAGTTCTTGGATCATATAATTACTGCTGCTCTATTGAATACATTGTTAATAAAGATAAATCCTATTTCTTCAAATGAACTGTCAACATTTTATTTCTCTTTGTCAGAAATTTTAGTATCTATTTGTCTATCTGTCTGTCTGATGTCTAAAAACACATTTAAAAGCATTGAACAACCTGGTGTGTTTCACGGAATATTGCATGAAAAATACTTATATTTTATATATTTTCGATTTATTTTCTGTTTTTTGTTAAGTTTCTATTTCCACAGCACTATTTTCATGTTTCGTTCTTTTCGTGTTTTGTTTAAGCAGGCTGTCTCTCTTTGTTTAAGCAGCCTTTCTGAGTCCTCCGCGCCGATAGGGGGAGGTACAACATCGAGACTCCGCCTTCTCTGCCGCTTCAAACTAAAGTCAAAAGAAGTCGAGGACAGAGTCACGGAAAGAAACAGGAAGAAGACGAACTCGGCAACACAATGACTTCAACCAGGAGACTAGGCAAGGTAAAGCGAGAAATACCAAACTAATCTGTTTTATTTTACTTGTAGAGAGTTTAAAACACTCGACGTGGCTTCGCGCGGGGAGCTACAGAGTCGGTGGAGATAAGAAAGCGGCCGAGTGTTTGTCGCCGACAAAATGAAAGGAGAATGACGTCCGACGAACGGGGATTGAACGGAGAGAAGAGCGAAAAAGGCTGACGGGTGTGATTCAGCACTCTCGGGGAGCTGTCAGAGAACATGTCGATGCGCTTAGCGTGAGCCGAGTCAAGCTAGCGGGCTGTTGGAGCCGCTGTCACCGTGTAACGACGCTCACAGCCGGGGAGAAAACATGGAGACCGTGGGGCTGGGGCGTGACGTCAGATCTCATCAGAACCTCCTAGCGACTGATAATCAATAGCAGCTATGATCTGGCAATAATCCATACACAGGAAAGGATCTTTCTAGTTGGACCGCGTTGAGGAAATAAAAGCTACATCGTTAGCTGTGTAATCCATCCATCAGTAGAAGATAAGTAATTGGTGATTTGATTATACAGCTAAGAAAAATTTCGATCATATATTAAACTAACTTGAAAAATATATATTTTATGATTAAATATCGTCTATTAATATGATTGCATGAAAAATTGGAAATCTAAATGTAGAGAGATCTGATGGATTCGTAAGGATTTGAGAGAGAGAGCATTGATTTGATATGCTTTTTCTGCATTTTTTTAAACAAAATGTAAAATTGTTGTTAAATCTCTCCATAAGAGTGAAGCTGAAAATGCTTTGTTCATACATTGCCACGCTCAACTCAAAAGTGAAACTGAGTCACCAGGTAGGAGGCGATCAAAGACCTAGTGAGCAAAAATGATTCAAAAACAATATTCATTAAACACATTGAAATGCTACGTGGAACTGCAAAAATATATTACTTTTGGATAGTAAGCTGTGAAGTTAGTGACCCACCAGATAAATTAAATGATCCTGAATTTTTTTATTTAATTATTTTTAAACAGCATACACTGATATGAGTGTATGCAAATTGTTCCCATAAGGGTCTTTAGTCTTCGATTATTGATGCGTTCATTTAGGATAAACCTGGGTATCTGTTTTCATGAACCTGTCTGACAGGAGGCCTGTGTCTCATACTTTCAGTTTCTTTGGGACTCATTTGGTTTTGATTTGTAGCACAGAGTGTGTCGCTCTGGCTTTCAGGAATTCCCCCCGACGTCCAAACATCCTCTTCATCATCTCTACTCCCTAAACTCCCCAAACAATCCGGTTCTCTTGTTCTGACAAAAAAATAAAAACAGTAAAGTGGGACATGCTCAATAAGCAGCAATATAACACACCGGGCAAATGTCGATCATGAAGGGAGCACGGGATTTATAGACGGTATAAAAAAATAAAATAAGAATGTACAGTGTGACTAAAGTTAATTTTTAAACTTTTATTTTTAAATATATGTAGATAACTTTACCTTGAATACATAAAAAATTAAAACTTGTTTTACAATGTTTATTTATCCAAAATATGTATTCATGTCTATATTTCCTGCTTACAATACTTGTTTCCAAATGGAAAAAAAGTGTTTTTTTAGTTTATGTATTTACTTCTGATCTGTGAAGCAAATATATTCTTATTTAGTAGTAGTATTTAATCATTTTATGACCCTCATATAGAGATGATCTGTGCTTCAGGCTGCTACGTACAGGGTTGATGATCTAATGGTGATGTTCTGTCAGGAGCTGATTAAAAGGTTCAAATGAAGACGAACCAAAACTCAGTGCTTTTCTGCCATCTGTCTGTGAGACATTTCATACCAACAAGTTATCTTTTCTTCTCTTTTGGGATCAAATTTAAAGACCAGATATTTAAATTAGAGGCACAATATGCATTGGGATCCCACAGAATCCCAATGCAGAGTTGGGAAAGGGGCTAAGAGGAAGGCGGTGGCTGATTTTTCAAATAGTTTTCTTTACTGTACACTTAACTCCCAATCAATGTCATTTACCAGCTGGAAGTTGATTAGAATTATTTTTGATTTGATCAGAGGCCATAAATCTGATCAATCTGGCTCAAGTAATATACAAAAGTGGAATGTAATATAAAATCCTCAAACTAATATCCAATTCAGTTATAAATAAAAGTGGGGCATCTTCATATTTGGTGACAAATAATTACGAAAAGATTTACAATGTTTATAATCTGACTAATATTAAAAATTCAAGTTAATTATTACACATGATTCCCCCTTTTTGGATCCTATGTGTTTTGCGTAAACATCCGTGCCAAACCTCTGCTCTGTCTGAGATGTGTGTGTTTCGCTGCAGGAGCTGGATGACATCCGCAAATCTGGAATGAAGCATTTCCGGAACATTTCGGTGGATGACGCGAATATTTTGTGCTGGCAGGGACTCATTGTGCGTGTGAGTGCGGACTGTGCACACACACACACACACACACACACTGCCCCCCAATAACAAGTAGTGACATATAGGACTACTAACAATTATTTTAGTTATCTGATTTTTGTAACAATTGGATAAAAGCAAACTGGCACTTTTTGTAGATTTCTCATTTAGGTGTTTAAAATATAATATATTTTTAAATAAGATAAACAATTTATTTTCTAAAGTGCAATAACGACATTCGTTTAGGAACACCTGATCATTTGTAACACAGGATGAATCTGCAGCTGAAACAGTCCTAACATCAACATGTGAAAAGCCTTTTCCATTTGACTCGGGATCAACAGCATCTGACTGATCCGCTGATTATATATCAGATTATTGATTGATAAATTGATACTAAAGTTGCTTAATAGGAGATTTTTATTTTTTACAGAATTTGAACCAAATGAAGCTAAAACTTTGCCACTTGAAAGGTTTCTCAGTTGAACATATTTACAAAGTTCTTTTTTTAATCATAATTGCAAACTGTTTATTTTTTTGTAAAATTTTGGCTTACTCTGAATATGTTCTTTCAACAAATGGTTTTTTTTTAGTCTGTATACTCTAGTTAACAATTAATCCAGGTGATGATTATTTCAGTAATTGATTAATCATTTTTACTATCGGCTTATTTTCCAAAGATCATCGTTGTTAATTAGCTATTTGCCAGACTAACTTGAACTCCAGCTTTTTCCTTGTCAGATCCAGTCCTCTGTCCTCTGTGTACTCTAACTCTCTGCCTGATTCTGTCACCTTGTTGCTCTGCTGCCCCTCCATGTTGCTGTTCTCCGGGTTCCTTCAACAATAATACAGCCAGTATGTTAGACAGAGATAACATTCGGGTTATTACAGGAAGAACAAACGAGACAGTTCTATCAGTCTCATTAGAACTGCTACAACAGTCACATGACAGGCTTGTCTTCTTACTCATCCTCCAGAGGAATGCTGCTGCTGCTGCTGCTGCTCATGAGCTCAAGTTACACATTAGTGCAACAGTCACTGCACCTGTTACTTCTGAGTTATTCCAGCTGATTCCGTTTCACATATTATTTATTTCTTTAAGTGTTGTTTAACCCATTTCAAGAGCCGCATTAAACAAAGCAGTTACAAAATATTGCATATAAATAACACACAAAGACTATTTAATAAACCTTCACATTTATGCTGTCCTGGTTTAACTTTTTTAATCTAACTCGCCATCATGGCCTTTAGAGGAAATGAGAAAGCAGATGAGTTAGCTGATAGACGTTATCTGTGAAGTATCAATTACACTTTCTTAGAAGTTGAGATATTTGTTGTTTGTTTAGTTCAGCGTTTCTAAGCAGAAATAAAAAAGACAACTATTGTTTTTTTCCTTTTGAAGAATATAATATTATGAAGAGATTTTGCATATATTATGAGAATAATCTCTAAACAGATGATTTTTGCTGGTGGTATGGTTGGGATGATTATATTTGCTGTTTGAACATCCTCTCCACTCCCCAACGTTTAGATCCCCAAGCCTCAATATATTAGAAAACTTTCTTTAACTCGATTATTGTTAGTTGTTTAGAGGCTATACCGAATTATATCTCTTTATTCATAATTATTTAAATTTGTTTTGCCCCATCCAGAGCAGAGAACATTCACAGCTTGGTTGGGACCTGAAGGCAAAGTGAAACAAACTGCAGGTTTCCAGAGCGTGACAAGTGGTCCGGCAGTGGCTTGTAGCCCAGTTCTGTTTGCTTTACTTCATAAAAATCATGTCGGCTATAAAATGTGTTGCCACTACTTCCTGTTGAGTGTTGATGCTCACATAATGAAGCACCAACACTAATCCTGCATTCTGAGTTTTCTGAGTCAGTGGGATCATTGCGATGTTTTTTGGTTTATTGTGAGTCGGGCCTTTATTGTTGTGATCCGTGTTTTTCTGTGTAGTTATTTTGAGGTTTTCTGTGTTTAGTCCCGTTTCCCTGTGAGTCCCATCTTCCCTGTTGATTGCTCCCAGCTGTGTCTAGTTCCCTGATTACCCTCCTTGTGTATTTAACCCCACCTGTTGTCTCTGTCCTTCGTTGGGTCCACGTCAATGTTGCGTCTATTGTTCATCATGTTTTCTGCCAGATTCCTGTGTTCCTGAGTTGTCTGCATTAAACTACTGCCATTATCTTTACCTGGGCTTACAAGCATCTTCCTCACCACCAACACCAAATCATGACATTTATGTTCTTTCTGGTCAGTGTGGTTTCATCGATGTTCAGTCTCTTTCTTGTCGCAAAACTGTGACCTTAACTGAGCCAAGTGGCACCTGCAGTGCTGTGGCTATAGTTCTGGTATTTCTGGTAGGTCGGTCACTCCCAGGAAAAGCCACCACTGTTCCAAGTTTGTTCATTTGTTTTTTAAAGCCTTATAGAAAGGCTTTGCAACCTTTTCCATACTGATGGCTGCCTGTGAATTTGTTCTTGTATTTCTGTGCATTGTTCAGATCAATAAGCATGAGGTGTTGCATTTGGAGATCAACTTCATGTTTTCAAAATGGTTTACAAATTAGGTCTTTACTATAATTATGTTAAGTCAAGCAGAAAGTGTTGAGCTTTTCACATATTGATGTTAGAAGTAATTTTTTTAGATGCAAAAATGACTTGGAAGAAAAATCTGATAAATCGTGAGATTAATTGATTGATTTAATCAATAGTTAAAGTATTTGTTAGTTGCCTGGTGAAAAACAACTTGGTTTTCAAAAAATGTGATTTATTCATGTTTTAACACTGTGCCACAAGTTGCATGTGTGAAGCAACAAAATTTTACTGGTGTGAAAACCAAAATGACTGAAAAACAATTTTCTCATTAAGCTCCTGGAAGAAAATCGTAATAAATGTTTGTCCTTTTTCAATTAGTGGGAAAATTTTTTTTGGTTTTAGGAAAGTTCTCTTTAAAATCTGCAAATCCTTTTTTTCCTCCCCAATCCAGGACTCTCCTCCGTATGACAAAGGAGCCTTTCGGATTGAGATCATCTTCCCTGCAGAGTATCCCTTCAAACCCCCCAAGATCACCTTCAAGACAAAGATATACCATCCTAACATCGATGAGAAGGGTCAGGTGTGTCTGCCCATCATCAGCGTGGAGAACTGGAAGCCGGCCACAAAAACATGCCAAGGTAAGAAGAGGAAGCGGGTTTTTCATGCAGAGGCCCTTAAGGGACACAGGGGACTGATTTTTCCCTTGCGTTTCCTCGCATTAACATACTAGTCAGTTCTTGACTACTGGAGCTGTTTGTGTTGTAATGTAAGGCTTTTGTAAGGTTTTCCAAGTGTCTTGTTAGTGACATGTGAAGCTTTATGTATTTGTTTCTTGTTTTTTGTTTTTACAAACGCACCACAAACTTTTGTGCAAAATGCAAAAGCAAAACCGACTGAAACCTGCTTTTTGTTGCTCTCCATTCCCTCTGAGACACAAACAGAAACTCTCTGTTCTTGGGTAATATTCATCGGAGAGTTTTGGTTGGGTCTTTTTTGTTTTGGTAGTCTGACTTGAGTCCCATCTCAGCCTTACACAAACACCAACACACAGTGGATAGATCGACGTTTTCAGTGAGTGTCTTTCAAATTGACATTTATCGCTGTTTACAAAGTAAACCAGGGTGTATTTGCTAACTTTACCAGAAGAAAAAGATTTCCCCATGTCCTCTATGGGGCTCCGTACTTTCAGAACTCCTCTGCTGCTGACGGTGGAGCTTTATCATTATTACTTTTATTAACGTTTTCGTTTTGTTGTTGCTGCCTTTCAGTGATTCAGTGTCTGATCGCTCTGGTGAACTCCCCCCAGCCGGAGCACCCGCTGAGGGCCGACCTGGCGGAGGAGTACACTAAGGACCGCGCAAAATTCATGAAGAACGCCGAGGAGTTCACAAAGAAACACAGTGAAAAGCGACCTGTGGACTGATGACACGACGACGACCTGCACCTGTTAGCCTCCTTTCTGTTTTCTGATCGAAGACCCCGGCCTGACTCTCTGTTCTTAGCCCCCTCCCTCTTCCCCCTGCGTTTCACAAAGATGCCCCCCCACCCCACCCCACATTCTTGTGTACCTGCAATGTTTAGCACTCTCCAACCAATCTTTAATAGAGGCTTGTGTTTCTGTTTTACTTTGCCAAAAACAAAAAAGAAAAAAATCAAAGCAGGACTTTTTGGTGAGTAGGCAGCTTCTGGCCTCTAGGTGTCATCTTTTGGTTGTTTTTGACTTCTTTCTATCGATTTCTTTTTAGAAAAAAACAATAAATTGTCTGAGGTGGCATCTTGAAGGTTAAATTAATAATAATAATAAAAAAAGTGCTTTTCTTAGTGCTTACTTAAATGTTGAATGTTATCTCAGATGACACAGTTCTTATTTCCATCTTTTTAGGCTTCCTTTCCAAATTTAACAGCATCTAAAGCCGTGTTGTTGTTTTATTTCCTCTTTCTTTCTCATCATCCACCACACAGTTGGAATAAAATCAGAACTTGTTGCCGATAAAGCCCAAATGTAAAACGAAGATAATGACCATGCAGCATTCAGGTGTCATTTAAATCATTATTTTGTATTTTAAGGGAAATTATTCCTTCGAAATAAAATATTTCCACCTCTTTTGGCCTCTGGAGAAGTGGTAAAACTACAGCATGGAGTTGTCTTGGATTCATGTCTGGCTGAAGAAATGGAGAGTTATTGATATATCATCACCTTCCTAAAATAATAGAATAAGTTTGTTTTTTTTTTTTGTTTTTTTTGCCCAAAGTGTCTCTTTTTCCTTTTTTGTCAAAATTGCTTTTGGCATAAAACGACATAGGCCTCTTTTTGTTTTTTGTTTTTTTTGTTTTTGTTTTAGGAAAGTGATGACATTAAAACTAAAGGGATCCAAACATCTGATGTAATAGAAAGTGAAACTAGTCAAGTTGTTTTTAATTTTTTTTTATTAAAGTCAGGGTAATCCTTAACTTGAGGTAGACTTTTCTGCAGGTCATGTCGAAGATCTTGTTTTTTTTTTTACCCTGAAGATGTATAATCTTTGAGACATCAGCCTCTAGTGGTAGAGCCAAGGTTCTCCTTCACATGTTCGGCTCTCACTTCTTGAACATAACCAGCGGAGCGGGCACCTGGATGTCCTGGCCCTTTTCCAGCTTCTTCTCACACTCGATCAGGTAGTTGACCCCGTTGACCACCAGCTGAACCAGCTCCACCTAAATTGCAACAACCCAAAATGTCACTTCACCGGCAATAACGCATGTAGACCACAGGAACCGGAAGGAAGGCTCACCTCGGATTTGCCCAGACGGTCCAGGTTGGAAATGTCGAAGGTGTCTCCAGTGGCCGCCGTGTCGACCCCGCCCGTGCCTCGCTTCTGCAGCCGCAGGTTGTCCAGGATTTTGGAGAAACGTGGGTCCTGCAGGGCAAATGGAGACACAAGTCACGACTTGTTTAAAAATAAAACTACATAAATGAATGCAGTTAGTATGTTTTGTTTTCTTAACATAAAGGGACATTTTAGGCCGTTTAAAAAAAAAATACTGCAAAGTTAAACATTCTATGTTGGCTGCTAAATGACTAAAAATTAACAACACAGTGGGGGGGGGGGGGTTTGTTTTTTTCTTTGTAGGTCTATTTTGTTGCTTTGTGAAGGAGAGGAAAATTGCATCTCCTTTCTAATCAGGAATGAATAAATCGATGTTAAATACAGAAAATTTCAACTAGAAACATTTTTTCCCTACCGCTTTGGCGCCCCCTCTGGCGCAGCGCCCCCATGCGTCCTATTTAATGCATAGCCACTTCTTGCTCCGCTGTTTCTGAACAGTTTATCCCAATATTTTTCAGACATGTGCAGAGAGAAAACTGTTGCACATCATCACTCTGAACACTACCTCATGTAGTTGGGAGCATCATGGTAGCTGAGAAAGAACGAAGATAGAGATGAATACAGAGAAAACCTGCACAACACTTTAAACAGTCCCTTCATTAAATTACGATTGTTTTTCTTTCTGCTTTTTTGTTTCGTTTGTGATGCCACTTTAGAAATATTTGTAAAGAAGTGTGCGCTTATTGCGGCAAATGTGACTTTTTATCGATCACAGACATAGAAGTTAACGGGTAATACTGAGGCAAGCAGTGTAGTAGAAGTAAAATGCTGCCACCTGCAGGTGGTTAGCTGTCACATCAGCTTGTTTTAACATTTTTTTTCTTGTGAAAAATTGGCAATCAACTGTCTGAGTCAGAGTGATCTTCAGCTGTTTTGTAGAGAAGAACAAACATGGCAGAGACACGACCCAAAAAAGTGGCAAGCAAAGCTGGTTCAATGAGCCGTTGTCTCAGTAGGATCTTGTAAACCATGTACTGTTTGCCTGGCACTCTACCATCCTGAAGAGCAGGAATGAACATGGATAAAAAAAAAAAAGATAAACCTGATTGACAAACACCGACTCGTTAGGTTTAACCGATGTCGCCGAATCCCCCAGAGAAGTGAAATAATGAAGGCCGTTAACAGAGCATGCTGGTGTTGGGTTGGCCGCGTCACCTTGCTGAGGTTTGGTAGGCGGACATGAACCCCGGCCCTCAGGCCTGTGCCCAGGTTGGACGGGCATGTGAGGATGTATCCCAGACGCTCGTTCCACATGAACTCCCAGCCTCTCTCCTGGATCAGATGCTCAACCTGATCCATAGAAAGAAAATATATGAATGTGATACTTAAAAATATACTATTAACATGAGAAACAGTTCTACAAAGACCCAAGTGAGAAAAACTACCACCTTAAAATGATTTACTCTTGTGCACTGAAACTTCACAAAATCTTACCAAATCGTTTTGGTCTACTTTCTAGTGCAAATATATTAGTATACTTGAACTTGTCTTAAGTCAATAATTCCTTAATACTGATATTGATACCTATATCAAGACATTTTCCCCATGTTATAAGTGAAAAACATCTGCCAATGGAGTTAGTGGGTTTTTTTACATCAATGTTAAAGAATTATTAAATTCAAACAAAATCATATATCTTTCTGAAGTTACTTTTAAGTTAGTTTTGTCTTATTTCAAGCGTACTAAGGCACTGGCAGTAGAAGCTAGACAAAAAAGGTTTATTGTTTTTGCGTTGTGGCTCCATCATGCCTGTTTGAGGCCGCTGCAGAATCTCTCGAACACTCTCTTCATGTTGCCGCCCTTCTCCATGGAGATGACTCTGGTGTGGTCTTCCTCGTTGACCCAGATCAGGAAGGTCTTATTATTATTGTGCCTGAAGACAAGAAACCACAGACACTTAAGAAGTACCCTGTTCACCAGGTGAGAACAGAAAAACTACAGTTCACCCAACGATTAGCACAAGAAATCGTACTAAATTGGCGACAGACAGTGAACTCAAGCATCCAGCTGTGTGGACCGTACCAGATCCCCCTGGCGTCTGGCCAGTCTCTGGCCATGAAGGCGCACGTCAACAGAGGGGAGACGGGCTTGTCGAACAGGAAGTGGTCCTACAGATAAAAAGGTAGAGAGGCAGCAGGATGTTAAAGAACAACTTCTATTTATTCATTTAGCTGGCAGAGGGAGGGATGTGCAGGTATAGTGCTGTAAAACAGTCAGATTTCTTTTACTTTCACTTTTTTGAATGTTGAAAGAAATTTCAATATGTGACAAAGATGACCTGCGTAAATACAAAAACTTTTTTTTTTAATTATTGTATTCATTAAAGGAAAAGACGCTATCCAAACCAACTTGACCCTGTTAGGTTTAAGTGATAAAATAATTGCAATAAAACTGCAACATTCAGAGATAAACTTCACAAACCATTAATAACAAACGATGACTTTGTTTTCTACTATTTTTGATTTTTTTTTCACACATTGTGTTGCTTTTTGAGATCAGAGACGTTCTTTTTCTATGATCTGTTATATATACTGAAGTTTGACTCATGAATCTGAGCTCAGCTTTCTAAAGAAAACAGTTTAATCACATTTAAATCTTGATTTCAGAGACAACTCTTTCTCTTTACTGAATGAGTTCATAAGTTGAACATGATGAGCTCTCTAGAATGTACTTTTTCACAGCACATTCTAGAAATGTGAATCTTTCAGTGTCCAGCAGTTCAATTCTATTTTGATTGTTAGGGTCACCATTCAATTCAGAAACAGTTTTCGATTCAAAAACCAACAAATAGAACATTAAATTAAAAACACTTCTGTAAAGTTCCAGATTCTATATCAGTATATCAAACTTCACGTAACACGGGACATTTACGGGAAAATACTAATACAGGAGCATAACGAGAAAGAGGGATAAAAACTGTAGTTTCCTGGCCAAAACAGGAGACGTGACAGGTATGTCATACAATTCTGTAACTTAAATTACCAGTATTAGGTTAGCTTGGCTGCTGGCTCTGCCTCAAATAAAAAAAATACCAAAGAATTATTCAAAATCTGTACATTAGGCAAGATTCCCTTCTATGGTGGCTGAGTGGGCGTGTAATTCGACGTGCCGGGTACTTGCAAAAGAGCAGGAAAAATGTACGACTTAAAACGCATTTTAAAATCAACTTTTGAGCATCTGTTCCTCCTCCATATCTATGCATTCGCAGCGTCTCTGACTCACATCAATAAGCTGCTGCTGCTCTTTCTCTGTCATGTCGCCCAGGCTGTAGTAGCGGCCGGCGAGGTCTCCCTTTAGGCCGGCCAAAGCGGTCACCACCACCCGCTCCACTTCACGCCGCTCAGCCCTGGAACAGGCCGGGGGGAGGCTCAGCCCGCGAATGCTGCGGCCCGTCCGGACGCGCGACGACAGAACGTAGTTCTCGTCGAACATCCCGTGTTTTAGCTGAAGGCAAAAGAAGAGACGACGAAGACGCCAGTGAGTGGTTTTATTAGCGTCTGGCCGGTAACACAGAACGGGTCAGCTGTGGTTCCACCTTAGAGGCGTCCAGGTCGGTGGGGTGTGTCATTTTTCTGGGATCGTAGCCGTTGTGTCTGTCTATGATTACCGGATCAAAGAGTTCAGCAAACACCTGGAGGAAACAGCAAAAGACTTGAGAGGCAAAACATTTACTAAATATCAAACATTAATATGTAGAACCTTATTGTGGCTGGAAGAAACACAGATGAAAGACACAACCTTTAACAACCATTAACAAGCAATGTTAAATCAGACTGTTCGTGTTTCAGGTTATTTATAATTACCTAAATTGGGTGGAAGCTGCAGTAACTTATATATATATATATATATATATATATATATATATATATATATATATATATGTGTGTGTGTGTATATATATATATATATATATATATATATATATATATATGTGTGTATATATATATATATATATATATATATATATATATATATATATATATATGAACTTATATATGAAACAGGGAAAAATGTTTCAGTTTTCCCTGCTCATGTGTTGGTCTCCCATGTTGCGTTACCTCGTAGCTTTCCTCGTCACCAGCGACGCAGCCCACCGTCTTAATAAAGGGGTGACCCGGGTTGTCCACCCCCGTCTGGATGCACTGGTCAAGGGTCCAGTTGTTGGGAGTCAGCTTGTCCCTCAGTTTGGCATAAATGGCCGGAGTCAGAGCGGTGGCCATGCAGTTGTTGTGTTTCCTCAGGTCGGGGAAGTCTGAGCTGTCAGGAAGGAAGAGGAAGAAGAAATGAACAAGAGAAGAAAAACAGAACGACAGAAGAAACAGAAAGGAGACGGAAGAAAAGATAAAACATGTTCCTGGTGCAGCATGTTTCCTGGCAGAGCGTCCTGAACGGCTCTGATTCCACATTTAAGTGTTTGAAAGCCTGCTGCACCGTAACCGTTATTTCAGTGACGATTAATCGAGCAGTCGGGGAAAAGAAAAAAAATTATCGGCACACTATTCATAATTTTCATTCATACATTTGAAATGCATAAAAAATGCAAATAAACAACTAAGTTCCTATTTTAGTGAAGCTAAAACTAATCCACTATTTCATTCTGGATAGAATGTTTCTAAACAAAGAGTTTTTTTAATTGTAAATGTAAAATATTTATATTATTTATGAACAGTTTTGGTTTAACTACCGAGTGTGTTTTGGAGATTGGATGTTTAATTCTGTATACTGTAGTTCACAATTATTTGATTGCTAAATTAGTTGACAATTATTTTTAATAATCGATTAATCACGATTAATCTAATTAACTGCTTCACCCACAATGTGATTTGTAGCCAGTCGTTAATTAATCAAATTCTCTTTGACCTCCTTATGTCATGTCAGTGAAGCGATCCAGGAAGAGACCTGAAGGTCACGATAAACACTCTGGATTCTCGTTTAAAATATAGAGTAAAATAAATCCGTTCATTCTCAGGATTTACAGGTTGAAGCTTTTCTTGAATTTGCTTCCCATCCACAGGGCGACTAGGAAAGGGAGACATGAGCGGCATCTGAAACCTTAAGAGAAAGTGAGTCAAAGGTAGCATAGATGAAACATGAGAGTGTCACTGGTCACGCAGGCATTTGCCGCTGCGTCAGTCGTGACCCCCAACCAACGCTCACCGTCCGCTGATGCAATCCATCTCTCTGAGTCTCAGAATGAGGCTATCACACCTGAATTCATGCTTCTAGGAAACGGAAAAGTTTCTGATGCTTCTGTACTTGGCCCCTCGTCGAGGTCGTCCGTCTTACCTGGGAGGGTAGAGCTTCTTCTTGGCCTCGGCAGCCAGGGAGCCGTTCTCGCTCAGCAGGACGCCAGTGGCCATGGTGCCCGCGCCCAGACTGGCCAGCAGCACGGCCGTGCTGCGGCCCGAGATCAGACGCCTGAAGGAGCCCGACATCTTTCCTCCAGAAAAGTACCTCAAGTACGGATCAGTAGAAGAAGAGCTAGAAATGCCAAGAAAGACAGAAACTGAAGGAGGAAATAGTAAAACGGCCCAAAAGCAGTTGGTAAGGTCTGTAAATTATGCAAATTAGCGGAAATAAATAACTGAATTGTTTTGTGAGCACATGCTGGATCACACTTGTAACTATTGCAGACTGTGACATTATTTAATATAATAAAGTTGTTAATGGAGTGGTGTTCAAACATTTTGTCACGTGAGCCGAAGCCATCGAGATGAAAGTAATTGAGGGCCACAAAATGTAGATATTTTTATCTATTTTAATTAAAAATGCAGTATCTTTATTTTTTTTTTATATGTATAAAACGTTTCTCTTTCACCTGAACAACTAGAAATAAAACACAATATTCTAATGAAATAAAAGAAGTCTGTCTTTTTGTAGAAAGGAAGCTGCAGGCAGTACATCTGAAACATGAATCATGAATCATAAACTGGTTGTTTTCTACTATGTTTATTCTTCTCAGTAAGAACAACAGGGTTTCGCTCAGTCTTAGAAAAACATCCCACGTTATTTAGTCGAGTTCACCAAACCGGTCGCCAAAATCTGTTCTTAAGTAAAAAACTGGCTGGATGTTGGTCGTCCTATTTGCTACAAAATTGAGTCAATGTGAAAAAGATAATTGATCAAAGATCAGTACTTTGTGTTGTTCTTTCCTTTTTTTAACCATATCTTTTTTAAAAGGCAGTAAAACTTTCTTGAACCTGTATTTATAAATGTTTTAAAACTCTATCCTTGAGCCTGAAAACCAAGTTTGCATGTTTTTTGGGGTTTTTTTTGTTTTTGTTTTTGTCAAGGATCTCACCAAATCACTTCAAGGGCCACAAAGGGCCCCCAGACCACATTTTGGACACCTTTGGATTAATGGAAACTTTATAAGTGCTGCGTTCGATCATCAGATTCTGTCCTGCTGGATTGTGAATCAGACTTTTGTCTGATTCACAGAATTTGCATATTGTCATCTTCTTAACATGATAGCCCCACCCTCTCTCTTGGCTGCTGCTTTCTGATTGCTTCATCCAACACCTAGTTGGATGAAGCAATCACCCAATTGGGTTGGTAGAGGTTAGGGTGTGGAGCATGTGGTTAGCAGGTATGCAGTCTCTTTGCATACCTGCTAACTACATTAGTTTAACTTTCTATTTGAAACTGTATACATTTAAATCTGTTGAGTCATCTGTGGTTCATTAAAACAACAGAATTTGCATATTGTCATCTTCTTAACATGATAGCCTCAGTCACAATTTGCCAAGTGTGTGTGTTTTTTTAACGTAAGTCAACAAAGTCATTGACAAAAAAAAAAACCAAACAAACAAATAAAAAACAGGTAGTGCTTTTTTTTCTTTTCAAAATCACTTTTGGCCAAAAATGACATATTATTCCGTTATTCTTCTTGTGCATGCATGAGCTTTCTCGGGGTACTCCACTTTCCTCTCAGTTCAAAAACATCCATATTAGTCTTGGCTAAATGGTGAAAATGACACTGATCATTTTCTTGCACATTGACCTGTGGATGTTTGCGCCACATGTCTGTTTGTTAACCTTGTAAGCTGAAGATTTCTCAAATTTCTGGTAATTAGACCATTAAGAACCAGTCGCTGTTGTCTGAACCACATTGATCTCCACAAATGAAATGCTCAGCGTTAGCCCTGATCCTGTTCTGCAACCCTAATTCCACATTGCCCACATTATGTTTTTTCTTTTCTTGGCTTTACTGTAATGAACAGGAAAAATTCAGATAAATTCAAATAAATTCCAGTTATCTGTTCCCAGATTTACACTTATTTCCAATCAGATTCAGTATATGGGAGGTCACAGCGCAGCTTGACTTTGACTCAGTGTCTAGGAGACTGTTTCTAAAAATAGAGGAGTTTGAGGACCAGACTGCTTCTGTTAATTCAGGTCAGAGGGGGAGAAAAAACAAACCCTAATCGATCCAATATTTTTAAAATGAGCCGATCATGTCAGACCCGACTTTCACCCACAGCGATTATATCTTAACGTTTGCAGTGCAGACTGGAGGACACATACTGTTTGGGTCAGTGGTGATATTATTATTATTAATAGATCAGTGGAGGGACGTTTGGTGCCAAGACCAAAGCCCCTCCTGGCTGATGGATACAGAATCATTCTGGACAGAAGTTCATAAGGTCAACACAATGTTAAAGAGAGATGGAAAATGGATATGGGGAGAATCATGTGACCCGAGAACTTGGCAGGATATCAAAAGTTTAAAACTCAACTGTTCAGAGTGGTTTGCAAAAGTTTTTTTTTTTTTTTTTTTTACTAACTAAGCATTCTCTTGTTTGGTAAGAAAAGCGTGTTGTGATCATAACCAGCTTCTAATAGATTCTGTCAATTTAAACACAAATATGACACATGCACTCACTTAATCATGTTCTCAAAACTCTAGATTTAAAATGTTCTTAAATATATCAGCTAATGGAGGCTCTCTGTCAGAGAAACGAAAGAAAGAGGGTAACATACCTGGATGAAAGCTGCTGCCTTCTGACTGAAGGTTACTGAAAATCAGCTTTTGAGTCTCCTCTGTCGTTGGCTCCGCCCCCCCCCCGCCCCGCCCTCTCCAAACTCTACTCCACTTGTGGGAATACAAATTGAGGGCCAATCACAAGTTAAGACACAGTTATAAACCAATGAAGGCAGAGATCTCCTGTAAACAGAGCCATGATTAACTTTGATGGCTCTAATATCACCGTCTGGTTTGACCTTCACATTTACACATGATCTCTTCCTCTCTCCTTCAGTTGTCTCAAACTCTGCTGCAGCTTCAGAAATAAAACGCAACTTTCACACGAGCGGAACTCTGACACTGAAGGAGATTAGATGCATTTTCCCAACAACTCAAAACACTTTAATGTATGGAATTATTGTTTCCATGTTCTTTTTACCTCAAAATGACATTTGCTGAGCTTCTGTGTACGGAAAGCCAACAGTGCAAATACTAAGTCTTGTCCTTTGATATTTTTTTTCTCATTTTGTCATATTACAACATCAACTTGTATTTAATAAAACTTTATGGTTAAGAAGTAGAAAATAAATGATGGATGCATTATTTTCTTTAATTATTCATTACCAAAAAAAATCCAGGAAGTGTCAGACTTTAGACAGAGCTTCCAGGGACTGTCGCCCAGGGCAACAGGTTTTGGATTATTTTTGTAAGAAATGCATGTTTTGCTTTTTGCTAAAACTCAAAGGCCCAATTTTCATTTTTACAGACCGTGGCCGTCTTTAGGTTTTCACAGAAAGTGAAGCTTTAATTATTTTTCTTCTTCTTCATCAATGATCTGCAACAACATTCGTTTCCCTGAAAGTTTTATTTTCAAGCCTTTAGTTTGTAAATGTCTGTACAATACACAAATAAATAATTAAAAAACAATACAAGTTGAATAAAAGTATGCAACAGTGAATGAAAACAAGCTGACTCTAATGCAAACAAGTTACAGAAGATTTCAGAAAGGAAAGAGGCAAAAATGAATCTACAAAAACAAGTCAGCTGCATCTACAAAAATAAACTAATAGTAATATATGCTACTTTTATGATACTAATAACGCTAGAACCTTGCAACATTCTTCTTAAAATTAATAGTGCAAACATGCCACTACAGAGGTACTCTTACAAGTTAAAGGTTTTAAAGATATGATAACATTAACAGGAATTATTATTTACAGTGATGACATCAGAGAAATATATTAACAGTGATGTTTTTCTTTAGGTGGTGTCAGGAGATGATTCTTAAAAAATATTGATCAGAAAAAATGTGTACAAAATTCTTAGCAATTCTAAACTAAAAGGAGACGTGTTGTTTGTCAACTTGGATAAAAAAGCTAAATTTGCTAAAAGCCGCTTCAAAAAAAGGGGAACATGCAAGAAAAAAAAAACAGAAGCTCATAACCGATGTTTGATCAGATAGAGTAAATTTACAAGATTAAAAATGAAATTACAGCTGATGTTTCATGTGACCATGAACTCAGAGATCACAAGGTTCACTGTGCGACAAAATGTCATATTTAAAGTCCTAGACAGGTTAAGCTCATTCCAGCTCACATTATTATAAGGTTATTGAAACATTCGTTAAGGAAATTCATTATTTTTGGGTGAGACCATCAGAATGCTCTCCTAAAAAATTTCTAAGCTTTCCATCATGTTATAATGTTATTTCGTCATGAAAAACATACCTGGAGTGTTGCCTTGATTCTCTCATGCATATTTGAGAAATCCTTTAATCTCCATGGCAACCATTCAGCTGTGAAAAACGCCTTGGTGGACCAAGCCCCGCCTTCGAGGATGAAGCTCCTCCTCTGAGCTGCAGTTTTCAATCTTCTAAGATTCCCCCTCACAGAGCAGTTTCTTTCCCTCCCCCCACTCAGCTCCTTCAGACTAGCCAGCAGCAATTAGCAAACACCTGCTAGTCAGCTGAGCTCACTGTAGGAGCTACTTCTCAGTCTGAAGTTGGTAAAAAACATTGCTAGAGGGTTACTAGAAGAGCCATGTCATGATGACTTCCTGAAGATGGAGTTTCAGAAAGAGCCGGAGTTTTTAAAGAGACAGAGACCCAATTTCAAGCCTTTATATATCAAATTAAAATTTCTTTAAAATCAAAAATGTCATATACAACATTTTTACATGAACTGAAGGTAACATAGTTACTTGATTGTACTATAAAATGATTTGTGGTTAAAAAATACATAATACTGCCCCTTTAATTTCCTGAATATTCGAATCACACAGAGAAACAATATTAAAATGTGATTAATTAATGCAAAAATGGTTGTTTGATACAATATGAAGAAACAGCTGAACTTTGTGTTAAAGACAAAAAAGACGAATCACAGAGTGACAGCAGCAACATTCTGGTGCTGATGGTGTTTCTACACTCATAAAGGTTTGAGAATATGGCAAGGAGTTGTTTCTGCGATACAGTACAATAACTAGATAAATACCTCAGATCTCCATAAAACAAGGCACATTGTCTCCTGAGTTTCCCCTACTACACCTGCTGATCACCTGTGTGTGACATAAAAGCACAGGCTTTATCTAAAAGGTGGTGCTGTGAGCTGAGAGGTGTGAATCTGTGCAGTAGATGCAGGTTTCTGGTGTAAAATTAACCTGGAGGGACTCGAGGTTCGATCTTCAGTGAGAGCTCATACAGAGTATCTTCATCCATTACTACGGTCTTATCCAGCAGGAACTGAGTTACCTGGATATGAAGTAAAGACTGCTTGAGGAAAGAATTTTTTTTAAAAAAATAAATAAATGATTATTAAAAAAGGCAAACCTTGGATTGGTGCTCTATCCTGTAAGGAGCCTGCTGAAACTGACGAATTTCCCGGATAATATGAGAGATCTGTAGAGGCAGAGAGAGCAACAAAAAGAGAACGGCAACTTTAAGATGAAGCTTTTTCATACCAACAAATTTGATTTATAAAAAGCCATGTGCCAGATAATTTTTTTTTTAAATGCTCAGAAAGTAACATTTTCTTAAACAGATATGTATTAGGTGTTAAGGATAGATGCTTATTTATTTAAAAAGTTTTTTCCATTCATCTTAATTTTGCAGTAACTAGAACCTCCAGAGCAAATCTTGAAGCCAAAAATAAAAAACAATCGACTGTGGGCGTGTCTTATGACAACATCTCGCAAAACCTTTTTTATGTTTTTTGTCCTTAATCATTTACTGATCCATTTTGTTTTTATCTCATTAGTTTTTTGTTTATTAGTGAGCAGATAAAATAAAAAAAGGCATAAAAAAAGGCACAAAAAGTTTGTTTTAAAAAAGTGTTACAATAACAACATAATGTTTTTGTTACCCCTTGCCATCATCATTTGTGTTGATTCGCTGTGGTTTAAACTTTATGAAGCAAAAATATCCCCAAAAAACATTCATAGACATCCTACTTTTAATTTTAGAAAGTATAAACCTCAGAGATAGTTAATGTTTTTTTTTAAATCTTCAGAAAATAAGCTGAGCCTGATTAAAATGTATTGACAATAAAAGCCAAACTCCAGAGAGTTGTGTGTGTTTTGGGCTGTAGGACAGAAAGTCTTACCATTCTCATCTTGGAGAAGTTGACCAGCCCCTCCTCGGTGAAGTTTGGCGTTCCCTCCTCGATGAAGGCCAGGTCAGTCAGGTACATGCCCAGGTACGGCACACATGGAGGGTTGCAGCTGCGCACAAGGAGGTAAAAATGATCTCATAGTGGTGTCAGCATCATGCTGTAGGGCAGAGGGTGACTGTCTGTGACTGTAGCTACTTTTTCAGCGTCTCTCTGAGATTTTTGAACCTCCCCTCTGACGATACGATCTTCTGAAGCCGGTCCATCAGCGCCTTGGTCTGAAAACAAAAAAAACAAAAGACAAATCGTAACGTTGGAGGTTTTCTGTGTGTGTAAGGTAATATTAGTACTGCGAGCTGATTCAACTAAACCTGTTTGCAAACTTTAGCCCAGGTTTTCTTCAGCCTGTAGATGGCGCTGCGGTTGAGAGCAGAGGTGATCTCCAGCACGCCGTTGTAGTTGTTGAGGCAGCGACAGATGTCGGCCACGGCCAGCCACTTCTCTATGGAGCCGGCCCGAGAGCCCACGTCGCTGTGGGCCATGATCTGAGACGCCACCAGGTTGCTCATCTGACGAGATTTCACAGGAATCACAAGACAGAACAATCTGATATGCTAAAACTGTTATTTTTGATCCATTTTTACCATCATGTTGGTCTGATTCACAAAGCAAGAAGCAGTGATGATGTGCACTGATTGTATAATATAAATCCCCCCAGTGTTTTTTGTTTAAAATAAATCAAAGCCACATGTGTCAAACTCCAGGCCCGCGGCCCAAATTCTGAATGCTGCAGGTATTTCTTTGGTCCTCTAGATGACATGGAAAAGTTTTGGAACTTTTCCATATCATGGTTCCCCGAAACAGCATTAACCTTTGACCTGGAAACCTTTTTCAAACCTACAGACAATGTGGCAAAATATATAAAACTCCAACTTGAAGAATGTTTTTCTGACTTTTATTCACAATTTTATATGTCACAATAAGAACTAAATCAAAAAATTGCGTGATAAATTAAAACAACCTCAATAACCATTTGCATGATTTGTCGTTTTGTGTCTTTTCTCTTTCTACCATAAACTGGATGACAAAAGTCTTCAGTTTGGTGTTTTGGTCTCAACCAAAACCTTTTCTTTAAAGGACAATTTTGTTTACAGAGACTTCGTCATTCATTTTATTTTTTATTTCTGGTGTTTTGTTTATTTGTTTTGGATATTTAAAACATCTTCCAGTTCCAGTGTTAAATGTTCATGATGGTTTAAAGTTTGAAACGGTAGCTTTTGGTGAGTTTTCTGCGAGGGTTTCTTACATCATTAAAGTGCTGGCTGGTCTTCATGATGTATGGAGTCCTTTCAGTCTTGTCCACCTTCATCCAGCCCTGACCCAAAAACTCCCTGAGTGGACACAAAGTGAGATGGTCAGTCAATCTGAAAGGTGATCATTTAATGTTTTTTCACATGTTAGAAAGCTCTGTATAAATGTGACACTGAATGAAAGGGATCCATGGTTTAATTAATTAATCTTTTGCAAAACTGCTTCTCATTATAATCACAGCTGCACATCTTACATGATTTGTCTGTAGCAGCTTTGAACATCAACAGACTGAAATGTTTGCATACTTTTCTTTGAAAAGTAGCTGCAGCTTAGTCAGATTTTAAGGAGAATGTCTCTGAATATTTTTCTTGCTACAAAATATGTAAAGAAACAATAACTTTCCAAATGTTTCTCCTCACTTTGATTCACTATTCGATAATTGTTGCATTTGGTTAGCATTTAATGTTGCCTGGTATCTTCTGGATTTAGTTGGCTGTGAGTTCTGTGGTAGAAGATTTTTGACTTTATTAATTTGATGTTTATGTCATAATATTACATCAATATATTTATGTTATGTGATAAAAAATGTTCCACCACAATCCCATATTTCGATTATTATAAAAATATGTAATAATTCTATTTATCACACATCAAATTTTATTTCATCTCCACAGTTCCTTCAGTCTTTTCTTGACAGAAACTTTCCCACTTCACGCTTCCTAGCGATGACCAGCAGCCAATCAGAAAGATGAGCCTGGCAAATAACATTTCAATAAATTATTTTAACTTATGTTTCATAATAACAATTTGAAAACAGATTACAATTTATTTTAAAAACATTTAATAGAAATTTATGGCTTAATTTTTTTTTATTTTTGCATTTCCCCCCTCTTCATCTTCCCTCTAACTTTCTGAGGCCTCTCTAGCTCCCCCTGCTGGCCTCCACAACACACAGCTCTAGAAAACCGCCTCACAGCAGATTGATATAAACTAAAATGAAATTAAAGACAGGGAAACTAAACTAGTTGTTTAATGTGAAAGAAAATATTTTAATGATCACAATTATGATCTGTATTGTAGTGAACTGCCATGTAAAACCTCAATAAAATGCATTGAAGTCTATTTAGTAATGTAACAAAATGTAAATAAAGGTGATCTGCTGCTATTAATCCTGTCAGATTATCATTACTTACTGTTTTATATGAGTTATTTTACCCATTCCAGCTGCTGTTATTTCTGTAATGCTCGGATAGAGTTGGACATATTTTATCTAAACAAAAACCTCCTGGAGCCGATTGATGGTACAGTAGTGGTTAGTCGTGTACTCACTCATAGGGAATGCTCCTGAAAACGATGTGATCCAGCAGCGTGATCTGCTCCGCCATCTCCATGGCTGAGAGGGACTCGAAACACTCGGCTTTAGGACTCTCAGCCTTGTTCACACACAGACATACATCGGCTTAATGTGTGGGAAGCGCAGCATAAAGATCGCTAACAACTTTAAATCTACAGGAAAGATCACTTCCTGGTGGACGTTTAACAGGGAAAGAGAGAGAATTATCCTTACCGCAATGAAATGCAGAAGAGGGCAGCTTTTCTGTTTCATTATAACAAGAGAAGTCATTTCAAACTTTTTTTGTTTCATTGAATGCATTCAATGAAGTGTTTCACATGAACTCACACTGACCATCTGTAGGATGTCTTCTATCCTCAGCTGAGTGTCGTCTGGTTCATCCTGAGAAATGGCACTGCAAAGCAAACCACAGTGTCATTTTGAAGATGCATCAAGGAAAATTCTAAATATCTAACATTTGACAGCAAAATAATTACAACAAATGTGTAAAAGAAACCTCTGACATTATGAAGAGGAGGTTTGCCAGTAAATAGTCTGCACCTTAAAATGTTGGTTGCTGCTTTTCTCTCTTGGGGCAGAAGATCTGGGTCTCGCAGCACCTCCTCCAGCAGACTGATCACTCCTGTCTTCAGCTCGCTGTTCAGGTCAAAGTCCTGACAGAGACACAGAGACACGACATCGGAAAGCTTCAGCTGAGATGATGTGAAGCACACAGCAGAACAGCATCAGAGCAGTCAGTGACATAATGACAGCCAGTGTAAAATCCATCAAGAAAAAAGGAACGTGGTGAGCAAATCTGGTAGAGAAACTAATGAAAAAGTAGGAAAAGAAATTCTGATATGTGAGTTGCAACAGAGGCATTAATAACTCACACATACAAACCACTTATTGGAATTAAACAGTTTTACTTTAATCTTATTGCAATGACCTGATATTAATGTTACTCAGACTCATGCTGTGCTACACAGACGCTCTCTGTTCTCATGAAGGTTGACTCGCCCCTAAAATTACTTTTTTTTAAATAAGTTCTGATAACAATTTCACCATTTGGGATCACTCAGGGATGGTGCATCAAACATTTAGTCAAGGACAGCAAGGATACGTTTAGCTAGATCATGGACAAACTTCCAGAAAACTGCAAAACAGCTGAAACACTGAGTTCCTTTAAAAGCTACCTGTTTAGAGCTGCTTTTGAATCATCATAAATGGAGAATTGACCAATATATTTGATGAGTATTGATGACTTTAACAATCAAAATGACATTATATTTTACAAAATGTAATGTCTGTTATTGTTTTTCACAGTTGTTGTGTTTATGATTTTTTTTATTTTTAGGTTTTCACAATGTAAAGGACTTTGAACGACCTTGTTGCTGAAATGTGCTACATGATTGATTGATCAATCAATCAATCAGATTTTATTTGTATAGCACATTTCAGCAGCAAGGCATTTCAAAGTGCTTTACATAATTAAAATAAAAACAGCATGTGAGAAAGAGAAAGAGATTTAAAAAACATCATTAAAATGTAAACAGTGAGAAAGAGAAATAAAAAGCTGTAGAACTTTAGTTGAGACGCCGTCAACTGGGACTCCAACCCTTTGGACTTTAGTCAAAACGCCGTTTGACAAGGACTCTAACCTTGATATCATGGCAATAGTTGCTTTGTCCTGATTCAGTTGCACACTGAGAGTCTTGCTGCAGGGTTGGAGACCTTGTCCTGTTAGGCGACGGGGCCTGGATAATACCCGTGTTAAACAGACGGCGGAGTCCGGCGACAACAGGCGCTTAAATTCCGTAACAAAAGTATGTTTTTATCTTTTTTTTAATCTTTTTCTTTTTTTTCTTTTTCCAAAATCTCTTTCTTACTGTTTATTTAATGTCACATGCTGTTTTTATTTTGTTTTTTAATTATGTAAAGCACCTTGAAATGCCTTGCTGCTGAAATGTGCTATACAAATAAAATTTGATTGATTGATTGATACACCTTTCATCTCACTTACATCCTCAGTACTCAAAATGGTGGAAATCAAAAGTGACACATCATAAATGTGACTTGATGTTAGTACAACTTTGTTACTTACAATTAACTAATTTGGACACCTCAACACTAGAAGAGCTTCACATTTAACTCATCAATATAGTGTTAGAAACCAAACCAAATTCATATATTTTTCCATTCACTTTAATAATTTGTGACTGTGGAAGGTCAAAAACACCTTGCCCTCCTAAACCAAGAGCTGTTTTTCTCAGCCGACCCGAACAAGTTTACTTTTCCAGGCAACAGCCAGCTACAAAAATAGCTCCTTATATAATCTTAGACAAAAATGATAGTTCTCTGAAGCTCCCTGGGGATGAAGCTGACCTTTCTGCGTGCGTCCATGGTGGGAAGGACACGCAGTGCAAAGAGCACCTCTGTCACGGAGAGCAACGACGGAAGAAGAGACGCAGCAAGAGCGAAAGCAACCAGCAGCTTTTTTAGGCGTGCTCCTCAAAGGGGGGCTGTCTCTTTCGGCTGTATGTGGAAAGCACTGAGGGACGTGAGGAATAATTGGAGCCATGGTAACCTACAGGCCCTACCTTTGTTTTACCACATTAGCAAACAAGGTAGAATTAAGATGTATTTTCATACTGTAGTATAATATTACTATAGAGCGTTCTTTGAGTTATTTCATGCTTTATTACATATTTTGGTGTTACAATATTATGACTCAAACTAATCTGAATGAGTCGAAAACTACCTTCTGTCACAAACAGAAGTAGGTTTGTGACAGTGTTTGTGACAGAAAAGACATCAGTCTCCTAGTGCTAACTCAGACAGGTGCAGGTTGGACCAACTCTGATACAAGGAAAATCCCCAAAATCAATCCAGTGGTTGGTTATCTTCTTAAGCATGTTTTTGCTAGGATACATACATTACTAAAGTCTGACTGATTGAAACAGACTGTGGATATGGAAAGTGTTTCCTCTTTGACTCACCTGGGAGTGTTTAGAGACCCAGTGCCGCAGGACATTCAGGACTCTGTTGGTAGCAGCTCTGCGGATGATGAATTCCTTATCACATGTTTTCTCAGAGTTACTAAAACCTAGGAGAGCAATAAATAAAAATAAATAAATAAATCCAGATTTAGTTAACAGACACCTTCTTTGTGAATTTTGTTCTTTGGTTCCTTGAAAATGACTTCAATCCAGACACACATATTGAAGAAAACTCTAAAAACATATTACTACATTTTCTAAATGTGAGACTTTTAAAGTAATTACTATAATAAAGGAAGTAAATTATGTTCTGTTTGTATTTATTTTTTCATTGTAGCTTGCTTCAGGCTTCTAAACCATCGATTTTAAAAACAAATGTGCTTTTAAAACAATAAAAGCTTATTAGCTCATTAGAAATCTCCTACACAGGCAACCACTTCCTTCCTCTTATCTTTAAATTATGTTCTGTTGTCCTTTTAGCTTCTCCCCTCCACATAATCCAATGAACACCACAAGCGGAGCTCCCTCCCTCCGCTACATCCGCTGTGACCTTCAGGATTGGACATGCTCACCCTGCGAGCTGCTGTGCCCTGCGGCCGCCGTGGCGATGGCGAACGCCGACGCTGGCGACATGGTGCAGCGAGAGTTCTCCCCGGCTGCCACTACAAGCAACCAAAAACAGTAAAACCTTAATGGTAGATCTGCTCCAACGGCTCTTAAAAGGGCAAACACCCTGTTCAGAAGGACAATAGATCTCATTGTATTAACTGGTACAAATCTCAATCAACACTATATGTCATTCTAAACTGCAATGGAAACATTTTTCATCCATCACACTAATCATGAGATCAACAGGCAGATGTTACTACTGGTGGAAATGACGAAGAACATGACAGGAAGTGGTTGGGGGATGATGGCAAGACATGTCTTTAATTGATTTATTGTGTGAACAAACTTATTCACATGTGATTTTAGTTTAGTTTCCTATTAAATGGAAACAACACAATTGTGAAATTGTGCTTTTTCGACATTAGTGGATTATCAATAAAGTTTGGCACACATTTGTAATGAAATTGTAGCTATAGAATCAGAGAAAATGTCCAAATTATAAAAGGAGCTTTTGCAAAGTAGAGAAGGCAAAAATTACCATCCACTTTTATGATACTGTTAGCATCCAGCTAAACAAGATAGATAGATATAAAATGGTAAATTCTCAGCAACAAGTTTTTGTGTCCTTTTTGCAAATTGAGTTGTTTTTCACTTGACTTGTGCAGAACAAATGTGACGTGAAAATGGTTTTACAGTTCTTTATCACAATTAAACTTCTAGATCTTTGTTAACAGCTGTAAATGTAATAAGGCAGTGCAGTGCGGTGTGGTGCGGTGTGCTGTGCTCGTGTAGTTTTATTACCTCCAGACTGTCTGTAGCGGAGATGTCTGGGTGTGGATGGGGAGCGGCAGGGGGACAGGTCCCCCGGCTCGGTGCTGGACGGCGACTCAGGGATGAACTTGTCCAGGGATACTGACTCCAGAACAGCTGTGAGAGAGAAAAGGTCAAACATCCAGTATGAGTCCAGGTGATTTCCATGTTGTATATATAGTATCTATATATGAGTTTACAAGGATGGTTATTTTAACATGATCTAAAAATGCTTTAGTGAACTCTCAGGTAATAAGCTGCTATTTGAGATGTCAGCCATTACATGTCATCGTTCTCTTCTCTTTCTCTAACAGGTTCCTGTCTTTTCATGTTTTCTCTCTCCTCCCATTTTTTGGTCTGGTTCTCTGCTCCTGTTTTACTAGTGATCATCCTTCGTACTGCAGACACATATTCATCTACAGGCCCGATTATTCCTCTGAAAGAGAAATGCTGACCCATTTATGTCTTTGCTAGAACACAATAAAAGACAAAGTCAGAGTCTGGACTAATTAGCTGCAAATGAATTATGAACATCCTTCACATTGTTTATGTCAAGATTTCATAGAGGGAGGAAAGAAGGATGGAAGCAAAGGAGGAAATGAGGAAAAAGAGAACAAAACAAAAAAAATGGAAGATAGGAACCAGGAGAATCAAATGAGCAAGAACGGAAAAATGGACTAAAAAGAAACCAAATGAAGGATTAAATGAAAGGAGTGAAAAATAATTTGATGAAGGGAAACATCGGAAAGCAGAGGGATGGATGGAGAGATTGATGGACATAAATATTAAACCATGGAATATGAAATGAAGGAGAAAACTCAACTTCTAGAAGATCGGAAGTCTGGACATAAAAAAACTTTTCCCTTCTTTTATTTTCTATTTCTTACACCTTTCTCCACAGGCCTGGTAAAAACTTAGATTATATTCCAGACTGTTTATAGGAACACAGTCTGCCAGCAGCTTAAAGCAGCATCTACAGCAGCAGTCACAAATATCCAACGTGTTTACTGCATGTAAAGCTGGAGGAGTGTGAGCGCTAACTGTTAGCGTCTTCCTACCTCTGCGGATGCTACGCCTCAGCTTCCCACAGAAGGCGTCGATGCGCGGCAGCTCTCCGCTGACGTCGTCCCCCGCGGCCGGACTCAGCTCTGGGGAGCTGGGGCCCCGGCTGAGGTCCAGCGGGGCCCTGGTGGAGGCGGGAGGCGGCGAGGACACCCCGGAGGCCTGCGGGAGGCTGGGGGAACGCGTGGTGGTGGGCGGGGGCGACGAGAAGCCGAACGGCAGCCGGTTGAAGCCGGGCGGAGGAGAGGAGATGGAGGGGCTGTGGCTGGAGGTGGGGGAGTTGGCTGCGGACAGCGGCGGGGTGGTGGACAGGTCCAACGCCCCGACCTTCACGCCCACCGGTGAGCTCAGGGACAGCTTTCGGCAGTGCACCGGGGAGGAGGTGCGGGACGGGATGGAGATGGGAGGCGGGGAGGAGAACTTGCGGCAGAGTCTGGGGGATTTGTTGTTCAGCGGGTCGGATCCCCAGGCGCCCTGGTTGGTGGCAAAGAAAAGCTCCAGAGACCTGAAAGAAACCAGAGCGGTCAGTCCACAGCTCTGACTAGGAGAACCACGAGTCATGGCAACACTTCATCTGAAGGAGTGTGCTGTAGACTGACATGATGACTCTGTCATAAACATGACACAACATGACCGGTACTGACCATGAAGGTGTTTGCATAAATGTTTAACACTGTAGTCATGAAATGGCATTCAGTAAATAATGACACTTTTAATACAAATCTGCTTTAAAAGTGTCAACTTAGCATGAAATGTGTCATTATTCACCAAATAATTCAAAGTTGACACTTTTAGTTCAAAGTGGCGTTAAAAGCCTTCACTTTGTATTTACCGTAATGCACTTCATGACAACACTCATAAATACTGATGAAGACTCCTTCATGTTTATGACAGCGTCGTCATGCCAGTCTTATGCACACCCCTTCAGATAAAGTGTTACCCAAATCACTCCCCCAAAGCCTTCTGATGGTATTTACTTGGACTGGTCCAAAGCCAGCTGTGTGATCTTGAGACTGTAGTCAGGACAGAGAGACATGATGGACAGACGGTCGTATGAGTGCTGCTCGATCCTGAGGCGGGGCAGCAGTGTGAGGAAGATGAAGGAGGGGGAAGTGAAGAAGAAAAGATGGAGTGAATGACAGGATGAAGTGTTAGGCATGAGGAGGACAGAGACACAGTGAGGACGGATGAACAGGATGGAGTCTGGGGTCAGTGGGAGGAGTATCCTCATTGTTTTTGAGGCCTGAATACCTCACAGGAATGGAGGTGAAGGGTTTCTTATAGATGTCGGCCAGTTTGTCGATGACCACGGCGGCCGTGGTGAAGATCCGGTACGTGTGGAGGAAGGTGTTGAGGAAGTCGATGGAGAGGAAGCGCAGGTCGGTGAGGCGCTCCAGCAGCCGCTCCACGCTGGCGTATCTGATCTGAGGGACTTTGCAGGAGTTGAGCGTCTTGCTGAAGCAAATGTCGACGTCGTCTTTATGCAGCCTGGCGTCGGACCTTGGAGGAGGAAAAACAACAACAAATTTGACTTAAATCCTTGTGTCTTTTATAGAGGACAAAGCTAGGACTTATTATTTGTTATTGTCCAGTTTGGACAATTCATCTGTTTTAATATCAGGCAATGATTTAGAATAAACAGCTCAGAAATCAGAAATTTGTCTTAAAGAGAGAAAGACATTTTTACTCATAAAACATCTGAAAACCATGTATTATCTTATTTTAACTTCATGAATATTCAGCACTTTGTTTTGGTCTATCAAATAACTAAAAATGACAAAATGTGAAAAAGTTGGAAGGAATATGTAAAAGTGGTCATTTATCATATAGTTTATCATTTATTATGATACATTTTTATCATAACTCTTATCATGATATGAATTTTGATTTATCATTAATAAATTCCAATTCATAATGTTGAAGAAAACTGTCTGTATTGTTAATTTTCTTCAATATTTGTTCAACAAGAATATCAATAAATATAAATACATTTGAAAAAAAATGACTAAATGCAGTTACTGTGTGCAGTTTAGTGATACAAATAATTTTTTTTTTTTATGTGACTGGTTTCCTAAAGAAAAAGGGGGAATGTTTTTCTAGAGCAGTCTTTGTGTTTGTGGGGCTATAATTGCTGTGACACACAGTCATACTCATACATTTACCTAAAAAGGAAGTAATAAATAATTCTTATAGTCACTTTTATTGTTTTCACAACAGTACCACAAAATATCAGGATAAAACTGTAAGTCTATATCACTCAGCCTAGAGCTTTGGAAAATTATTCAACTTCATTGTTTAAAATTTTCTTCTCATTGACATAATGAATCCACCATGATGTGAGATCTGTAAATCTGTCAAATGTAAGACTTTAGCACAGCCAGAATGAGATCATTTCCTCACTTGATCATGTGGGGCACAGAAACTTTAGAGTTCTCCTCAAAGACGCTGGTCATCAGGCCGTTACAGCGGATGTTATCGATGCACTGAAGTGGAAAGAAAACACACACACACACACACAC
>NW_015114615.1:0-12938 GCF_001443285.1 Poecilia latipinna
GCTTGAGATGTGGATCCCTGCAGCTCCTCCAAAGTTACCATGCACTTTTTGACTCTTAATAATGCTCCATGCCTGGTCTTGTAGTTTATGTGGACAGTCATATATTGTTTGGTGTGAATATGCTGTTTCCGTGCTCCGATGATGGATTGAACAGAGCTTTGTAACATGCCCAGAGCTTTGGACATTGTTTGAAAACATAAACTTCTCCAACATTTTCCCTGACCGGTCTGTTGTATTCCTTAGTCTTCCTGATGTCTTTTGTTTACTAATGCTCTCCAAGGAATTTTTTACAGCCTTCACAGAACAACACAACTGTATTTATGCGACTTGTTACGGCAACCCTGGATTTTATTAAGGGGTATCAGGGTAGGGACAAATGGGATAATTACAAATACAAACCACAGTTTTGTTATTTCATTTTCATTTAATTTTCAATTCACAGTGATGCAATACATTATTTTGAGCTGTCACATGAAACTCCACTAATATATACTGAAGTTTGAGCTTCTAACATGATGAAATGCAAAAAAAAAAAAAGTTGATGCTTTGATTTTTGTTTAGGTGTCTCACATTCACAAAGGTATGCCCATGTCCCTGTGCCAGTGTGCACTTACATTTGTATATATCTGTGCTGACAGGACGAACGGCTGGCTCCCGCCTGCAGTCTGGCAGTTGTATACCCAAGCATGCTGTCATCACCATCAGTCTCCCGGCTCCTCGCTGCGCTACATCCCCCGTAGGGCAGTTCTCTACTGCCCTGGCAATGATGAACGAAAATTGAAGAAACTGGCCTTGCTGGATGTTGACTGCGCCGTTCTGGACTGTGAGGATGGCGTGGCCCTCACCAAAAAGGTACAAAAAAAAAACAAAAAAACACCTATTGTGCCTCGCATAAATGAAAATCAGCTTGCTGTAAACGGGATAGCGGGGAACACACAAACACATGCTTTATTTTGTGATCTTGGCCTGATTTTAATTTCACCTCCCTCTGCCAGACAGGTGCTTGCTCTTAATCACTGAAAAGGAAAACTACCTAAGTGAGATGTTTAAAACGAGCACATTTCACCCCATTGTGCTTGCAGAAAAGCCCCGGGTGCCCCCCCCGCCCCCCCTCATCAGCCTTTTAAAGCAAGGTGACCACGTCCCACTGGGTGAGCAGTGGGAAAGCGCCAGATGCAGCAGGTTAAAAGCATTCTCCTCCGGCCCACTCAACCTCCCCATTGGCCCGGCTGAACTGCCCATGAAATCGTGATTGGAGCGCAGGATAAAGAGGCAGCCCAGGCAAAAAAAGTTAAACAACAAAGGTTTTTAAGTCATGATAATAAAGATGATTGATATGGCTGGAGGCTGTTCCTGTAGCAGACAAAGACAATAAGCTGATGGCCTGTGTGACTGACAGGCCAGAAACTGTGACCCTGCGCTGGTGGATCTCAGAGCTTCTGTCTTTATAATGTGTTGAAGGGGGGAAACGTGGAGGAGAATGCAGCACAGAAGGCGCCATGCAGGCTAGTGGAAAAAGTCTGAGGCTGGACTCCTGCCAAAACCGCTCCGGTCCAACCTACATATTTCGCACACTATAGCCCACACTGGCCAATCACTGTATATCCGACTGGATTTGGTGGGAATTATTATATATTTTGAATAAGACATGAATGATTTTTCTGAAAAGCCTTTTTTTTTTTCTTTTTTTTTATGTCAGCGATTAGCTGGTGGGTTGCACTTGTCACCCTGACATGTGCTGTTGCAATTGAAGACAAAAATGCATTAGCAACAGGGTAGAACCATTCCTTTTAAGATGGAAAATAATGTTCCTCAGCAGGTTTACCACTCCGTCTTCCACATGCAGCCCTCTGAGTAATGCACATCAAAATACCAACACTAACTTCAGGAAAATTGCATTCTACATCAGTGGTTTTTCTACCCAATAATCCCTTTACTTCCTCCTTTTCTCATTTTTAAACATCAGCACAGCACAGGGTTTTGCCACCGCATTGCTATTCGCCGTGTTAGCTTTCAGCTCGGTGTGGAATGCTTCAGAGCTACAGTATGTTTTCTTTGTTGTGCTGTAATTTGCTCCATAAATAAATTTGCCTTCCCCGCTGCCTTTCTTTCAATACTTTCACGGTATTGACATCTTTTTCTTTTGTCCTGGCAGAATTAGCTGTCAATAGTTGTTGGTTTATAGCGTTTCTTCCAAAATCAGTACCTTATTTGGGGCATCATACGGTGCCAGAGATTTGAATTTCAAGACATTTATCTTTCCTAGACGGAGAATTTTTGCAGAGGATTTATAGGCAGTTAAACTGCAGCCATTCTCCAGATTTCCTTAATTTTGGTAGTCATGAAACATTTAGTTTTTAGCCATATTTAAATGTTCATGTTTTAAGGACTTTTTCATTTAACTATGTAAAAGGCAAATATCACATTTTGTGACTGGAACACCTAAAAAATATATAATTGTTTAATGTAAATGAAGAGCAATCAACCTTTTTCATTGATTTTTTAAAATAGTTAAGCAATTTAAAATTCAACATTCGGCTCTCTCTAAATGGATTATGACATAATAAACGTCACCTGCAGTGCTTATAGAACATATTTAGACCCCTTCATTTTCCACACGTCCACATGAGGCTGATGCTTTTTACCTGTCAGATATACATGTAAGGTTTGCCTAAAAGAATGAGACATTTCGCTTAGTGTTTCATAGTATTTATCAGTCCCTCCAGGATTTTGATTGCTTTTTAGATCACAGATTTTTCTTTAGAAACACTTGGAAGATAATTTTTCCATATTTACAAGAGGTTTAAAGTGACTTTACATATGTCACAGAATGAAGACTTTTTGAATCATCTGGAGCTTTAATTGTTGGAAATGTCAGCTTTTGTTTTTTTTTCCCCAGAGGGAGACTTTTTTCACTTTTCTCATGTGTCAGATTGAGGTCTTGGACCAATTCAATTTTTGAGGGTATATGTTCAGAAAAACATGATGAAAACATGCCTTAAGTTTGACGTCAGCTGCGGTCTCTCTTCGTTTGGAGTTTATAAAATGAGAGCAAGGTGCACCCCTAAAGTTTGCAACATTTTCCTAGATATCCATCTGTTTTTCTACCTAAAAACATGAAAAAATAATGTCCTCAGTCCCTCCTCTCTTGTAAATGTGTTGTAAGTCAGTTAACTTTTAAAGTCTAACAAGTTTTGGCACATTTTTCTCCTTAACTTGATTGAATGGGTGTCTTTAGTAAATTGTGATGACAATCATTCACCAAATTCAATGCAAAGCATACTTTCTACTAAGCTCAGATGTTGTTAAATACACTTTCACCTTATCTGTGCTGACATATTTGCTGGAAGCTTTCCAAACAGACCTCCTAACGTCTTTTATTAAGCCAATGGGTCCCACTGATCGGTAAATGAATGGCAGTTCTAGCTATTACAATCTACGTTGCTCTGTGTGTATTCGCGCTGACACAGTGTCTACAGTGTCTAGCCTCGTCGCGATTATATTCACCATGACAACCACACAGTCCGCTCTGTGGGTTCGGCAAGGCTCACAAGGCCCTCGACAATGACTCAAAGTCTCGTAATGCATGTCTAATGGGAGAAAAGCACAGGCTTGGCTTTTTAAATGTCATCTTGAAGCAGTGTTTTAGACGAAGGCCACAATGGGCTGGGTGAAGTGTGAACTTAGTCGCTGCGTACGCATGGATGTCCCTTACATAGGGCCGCTGCTGCTGACCACCGCCGTTTTATTATACGTCCGCTAATGCATTCTATTCATTACTCGTCACCTTCACCTGAAAAGGAAGTTTATGAATTTAAACCAAAATAAAAAAGTACATGATCAGCCCTCCCTCCCACTCTATTGGAAGTTGAAATCTGGAACTGTGTGTGGTAATTGCCACTTTGACTCATGAAATGTCTGCACTTCAGATTGGCTGAAACGGTGAGTGTTTAAGTGGGTAGAGAGGTAAGACAGGGGAGTAAAGCCAGAGTTTGCTAACTGTCACTGTGGACCTGATGGGGAGGAGGAGGAGGTGGAGGAAAGGAAAGCAGGGGAAGACAAGGCTGACTGCTCTAACACTTTTACACATATCATCATATCTGTATGATCAGTGGGGTGGAGGAATAAGGAGGGCAGGTTAAAACCCTGGAGCGGAACTGACGGCTACACCTGTCCTCTCTCCTCCTCTCTCCCTTGCCGTCTTGTTCTCTATATTGCCTGTCTCCCCCTCTTTGGTGTCCTTAGGGTTACGATTGTTTATCTCTCCCTCCCCCCATGTTCCCTCTCCGTCTCGTAGTGCCCTTTGGTCCAGTATTCCTCCTGGTGTTCCTCTTTCCCCTTCTCCTTTCCCCACATGGGTCCCTCCATCCTCGATGACTCCCCCCTGCCTCCCTGCCGCAGAGAGTCTCTCCTAATCCCTGGAAGTTTGGAACTAATGAACTAACTGCTGAGCCGCTGCCACGGAGCTTGGTCCCAAACTATACTGTACTTCACACTCGATTTCCTCTCCAGATGGCATAGTGGCGCGGCCGACACGACGGGGAGCGCCTCTCACACACCAGCAAACGTACACAAGACGGGCACAATAGAAACATGCACACGCGTCTGTACGTGCTAACGCTCGCGCGAGCGTGCACACACACAGACACACACAGACGTTTGCACATAAAAAGCAGAATTGGTAAGAATAAAATAGAGATGGAGAAAACTGCGTGCAGTTCAGTTTAGGTACATTCAGACAACAAACGGCACCCTGAACCCAGCGTACCCCCCCTGGGTTTTCACCCCGGGTTCGCTACATTTCCTCGGAGACGCTGAGCTATTGGGTAGATACGGCAAATTAACTTCGCTGAAGTGTGAAACGTAGCTGCTTAGTGAAGTGTCAGTGCTCCAGCAGTGGACACTCAGCAGCTTTTTAAAGCTTTTAAATCAGGAAGTGTGCTTCAATTGTGGTAATGTAGATTTTTGATCCTGTAAGTAACGAAACACGAACCAAGATATGAGGTTAACAAATGACGGCTGCAGGATTTTGTAAAATTATTGAAGCAACTTGCAAAGAAATTGAAACGGATGCCAATATTTAGAACTTAGACCTATTGCTGATATTTTAAGCTGACACCGTTTGTTTTATTTTCCAGATATGATAGTGATTATTTCTTGTCACATTTAGACTCTGACTTGAGCTGAACGAACCAGTAGCTTCCTTTCCCTTCAGTGGTTCTATTCATGTTGTGGTGGAGTCATCTCAAGTGGCTACAGATTTGTTTTTGGTCATACTTAAGGTACTTTTTCTCAGTCAAAAAAAGTTGAGTACCTTCAAGAATTGTTTTTTTCAGTCCTAAATATTTATACATAAATTCATTCACGTAATCATCTCTTATTTCCCCCTCATATAACAGTATTCTTATTTTGATTACATTTTCACCTCACACGCCATAAGAACATCACAGAGGGGATGAGTTAGGCCATTACACAATACTTTAACTTATTAACCAAAATATGACTGAAAATATAAAGTTTTCCTTTCCTAATATTCAAACAATGGGCTGTATTTATGATGCCCACTGCCAGCATCGTATTACCAGTAGTGGTAAAATACCTCTAACAGTAAAGGTACTCTGATCCCAGCCATACTGTTAGATTAAGGAGCTTGTAAAAACCATCAATTAGTTTGTTTTCATTGTTTTAGCAACAACACTTAACAAAAGTGATAATTATCCATATCTAATCTGAATGACTAGCGAGAATGAACGACAGATTTGATTGTTGTCATGATTTATTACTGACACTTACAGTTCCTATAAAATAAATGCATCTTAAACTTTATTTTAACGTATGCTTTAAGTTGGCTAAAGGTGACAGAGGACCATTTGTCTTAGCTAATCTTCAAAATGGGAAAGACCTTTCTGTTCTGTAGATTATGATCTATTTATATAAAAGAGAAAAGTAAGGCTTAACTACTTTATTGCTACAATGTTACAACAATAATTTTTCAACATAAAATAAACACAGGCTAAATTTAGACTGTTTTTCTTTTTTGGGGGGTAAACGTACAAATTGTTGTAACTGTTTTCTATAGTTTTAAAACACCAAAAGAGTGATGCTGGCTCTCCTTTCATTTCAATTGTGATATTGTTGAAAGCAGAAACATTTTCAAACAGCTGAATTTCTCAAGCAAGCAGAATATGTAGCAAACTTCAGTTAAGCCAGCTGACATGCAGGGCGCAGCAACAGGTGAAGGGGGGACTACGGTGTGGCTCTTGCTCCAGCATACCACTAAAAGAACTTTAACATATATATATATGGTATGATGGAAAATGGAAGTTTCTGGAACAATAACTGCATAAACCTTGGTATAACTTGATAATGGCCCATACTTCCAGGAAGAGTAATACTTAAAAAAGTTTAACAACTTTGAAGCATATTGTTCAATAGTAGGTTTTAATAATACAGTATGGCATAAGCTGGTAACATTTTCTTTTTTTACACACAGCTTTATTAAGCTGTGCCAATAACTGTAATCATGACAAATATACACATAAGTAAAAATCAGAGAATACTCCATCAGGCATAAATTTTCTACATTACTTGCTGAATATTCTGTGGTACTTTCCTCCTTAACCGTACTCTTGCTGGAATGACTCCTTTATCGTGGGGTAAAAGTGGGCGGGGGGTGGGGTGAAAGTGGGTAGTGGGGGTGGAGGGAGGAGGTTAAAAGTGGTGTTTTCTGTGATTCTATATGCCCAATTGGACCATTTACCGGTGGTCTGGAGCGGGTTCTCTCATGCCTCCATTAAAAGCGGTTGAATGACAAACAGGTCATTGTTGTATGGATTACATTATTACAGTCTATTACCTTTGTCTGATTGTCAGTCAGCATGAGCTGTGCTGTATGCATGAATTGTGTCTGACACCAGAGATTTTCAACTTAACATAAATTATGCAGTCAACTGTCAATTGCTGCATGACCTCGATTCAATGCTCACTGTGCTTTTCCAAAGGACACAGAAAGCTTTGCTCCCTTCTTTAAAACCAGACTTAGTCAGGTACGGTCTTAACGGAGAGTGCTCCTGGGAAGTGATATTGCAAAGTTGGAATATGAAAGACATGTACAGTGCTTTGCAAAAGTATTCGCATCGCTTTAACTTTTTTCCCACTTTCTCAGATTACAACCATGAGCATCAGTGGCTTTACTGAGATTTTACGTTGCGGGTCAACACAAAGCAGCACATAAGTATGAAGTGGTTTTCAGTGTTGTATTTCTTTGTGTTGTGTCAGCACCCTTTGCTCTGATGCCCCTAAATAAAATACTGTTCCATTAACTACCTTCGGAAGTTGCCTAATTGGTAAGTAGTCAACCTGTGTGCAGTTTAAACTCCCTGTAAACCCAGCTGTTCTGTGAAGGCCCCAGAGTTTTTTTTTTTTTTTTTTTTGAGATCATTGGGGAGTAAATGACATCATGAAGACCAAGGAACACAACCAACTAGTCAGAGATGGGGAGATGATTAGATTATGAAACAACATCCCTGGCTTTGAATGTTTTGGTTAGCACCATTGAATCCAAAATCCGAAATTAGATTATCGAGCAAATGCAAACCTACCAAGATATGACTTTTAAAGCATAAATCAGTAAGGCAGCTAACCTGAACTGAAGAGATTTACAACAATGGCTCTCCAAATATGGTTTAGATCAAAATGTATTAATGTGTTAGAATGGTCAAAGGAAAGTGTAGAGCTAAATCCAGTTGGCAACATAAACAATCCATGCTGAGAGATGATACCCATCAAATTTGACTAAGAATAATCAGTTTGCAAAGACTTTACAAATATTATTCTAATGGTTAAGAAATACTTCAATAGGCTGGGCAACATAATTGCCATAGAAAATCCTGTATTGATTCAGGGCCATTAAAACAATTATGTCATGCCAGACTTTGCAGATTTGTATTTGTAGTAAAAAAAAAAAAAAAAAAGAACAGAGTTAAGACCCATTTATCATTTTCTTTCATACAGTTAGTACAGTGGATGGAAGTACACAACTACTTTGCTTTTGTGTATCACATCAAATCTCCCCAAAGGTGCATTGAAGTTTGTGGTTGTAACATGACAACATTTGAAAATGTTCAGTGGGTATGGATCCTTTTCCAAGCCACTGTAGATGAATAGACATTTTCCTTAAGTTTTTTTTTTTTTTTTTTTTTACTCCTGCCCGACACCTCACATGACCACAGAGACTTTAGAGAAACTCCCAGTTAGCCTGCCAAGATTCACAAACGGGATGCGAGCTGCTCAACCAGAAAATGGACTCCATGCTGGTCAGATCAGAAAGCCCTTCCAACCCGAGCTTTACTGTCTGTCAAAGTGTACGTGTGATTTTAGGTGTCATGTAACTACTGGAGACCTCATGGGGAGAGCACTGTGGTCGAACAAGAGGTCATGGGGCTCAGATGAGTGATGGCGAAGCTCATTTTAACGTGTTTCTGACGAATTGCTCGTTGATTCCGCGGCAACTTTTGCAAGTCTTTCTGTCAGTTCAAGTGTAATGAAATAGCAGCAGCAGTAGTAAGAAAAGGAATGAAAGGTGAGGGCTGAGGCTCTCCCGAACACTTCCATTATCCTGTTACACCCTCGTGTTTTCACTGGCAGCCATAACCCACATCATTCCATGGCAGTGGGCTTCTCAGTACACTCAACACCAGGGAGCAACTTATGCCGGAGAAGGGAGGGCTACAAGAAGAAGGGAGCATCAAAGAATGAGGGTTAGCACAGATGTGGGTGAGAGAATAGTGCAAAATAAGCAAATATCTCCTGTTTTGCAAGAAGTAAGAGATACTTGCCACCCCTCCGCCCCCCATCTCCTCGCTGCATCCGAGGAACTTTGGATGCATTGTGGGATTTGGAGAAAACACTTGAGGAGAGAGTCGATGTGGTGGCGGGAGTATTTAGTAACAATATTGAAGATGCTCATTTTTCAAATTCTTTACTAATGTAATGAATTGACATGGCGCGAGGTTTTGCAACATGAGAAGCAATATTATTTCTTGTTCAAGGTGATGTGACATTTTTCTTCTGCTGGACAGGAAACTATTACCAATGATAACTTTACAAAACTCCATTTTAGAAAATCCAAGCTAACCCTTTAAAATTACATCCACATTCCTGTCGGTACGCCCCCTGAGATTGTTATTGTTAATACTGCTTTTAGTTTTTGTGGAACAAGGTAAATTGATGCAAAGTGAGCAGAAATTAAATATTCAATTAACAAATTTCACAAGGTAGATGGGCATCTGCTTAGTCACTTCCCATTACAGATAGGACAAACTGTACTCCAAAGAGCATTAATTATACATTTTCATGCTTAACTAGCATGCTAACTGTGTGTAAAAACTGCTGCTTTCCTACCCAACCCTGTCAGTTTTTACCAACGCTGATAAGCAGGTATCACGATTTACAAATTTCTCCCACTCTCTATCCGATTACCCGTGTCTTCTTGTCTCTCCGTGACGGGATAACACATAACGCATTGTGCCTCCAACTGACAGATTGAAGGTCTGAGTCTCCTCCTGCTACATCTCAGTTATCAGCGTAGCTTGAATTAGACAGTCATCTCACTCCGGCTTTCTGGAGTGCAGCATGTCACTTGTCAGAATGCATTCACTATGACTTGAAGCCCGCTAACACGCACGTATGTATGTGCACGTGCATAGACACACACACACACTTCCTGACACGCATGCACTGACAAAAGAAAAACAAATGGTTATGCAGCAACAATTCAGGCAGGCAGTCTTCACTTGCAAGAGTCTACAGCTCATTTTAAATGGCATTGTGAGTTGCGCAGCAGGTAGCAAAATGCCGGTTCTTAAAAGGTACAAAAAAAAAGAGAGTGGAAAACAACCACTTTTACTGTGAATCAAGATTTCCAACTCTCTTTACATCTAAACAAATATGTTTTTTTTCCCCACTCTTGACACATGCAATTGTGGTATAAAGGCAGATGTTCAAAAAGAGTGACTCTGGATATTGGCTTTCAGAGGCAGTAATGATCAGCCACTTCTACTGTATTGATGACATGATGAATGAGACAACTCACTGATCCATGTCAGCAGGGTGTACAACAAGGTCATTAGGATGGTATTTGGAATGGATGAATGTGCTCAAATGTGCTAAAGAGAGAGACGAGGTGACAACAGCTGAAATGTGGAACTACCAGTGTTTGGGAATATCTGGGCTGTTCTAGCTAGCTAATGTGTTTAGCTTCTTTCAAAAGAAAGTTATGTGATCTATATACAGATGCCACAACCAGAAACATCAAGTACGAATTAGATCCACTCAGATCCTGCAATCCGAGTGGAGAATGAATAGAAGTGACTTGAATCGACTGGGACATCTACATGCAGATGGACAAATTCAAAATGGGTTAAGAGGAGCGGTGACTCAAGTTTCAGACTTGCGTTAAAGTTACTCTTAAGTAGTAAAAGTCAACTTTCCGACTGGATTTAGATTTACATTCCAAAAACTTATGATTTGAAACACTAACTGATTCATTCAGAAATTCTACATCTGTGGATGTTATTTCACTCTGCTGTTTTTCTTTAACGGATAGTGAAATGCAGTGAGGTGTTCACGTCTTCATTTAAGACAGGTTAGAGTTCCCAGCCTACAACAATGGCGCACGAGATGGAACACACTTGATGATAAAATGATTTAAGACATTAGAGACGATGTTTGACCTGCACTTGGAGGGGAAAGACTTGACACTTGACTTGAACTTCAGAAAAAAATAAATAAAAATTTGAATATCTCTGTGACTAATCAGCCAAACATTGCAGTGGTTAAAAAGTAGGCGATAAGGCAGAAGACAAATGTAGAAATCTCAAGCCACAACAACATTTAGAAGAAGAAACATGAGACGCTCCTGGGCATCTAAACCTTTAAACTGGAAGAGTTGATTAGAAGATTAAGGGCAAAAGGAGCAGAAATAAGAAAGTAGAAAACAGTGATCTTAGGACCTGACTTAGAGAGTTACAATACAAAACTGAGCAAATCTCAATCACTCCTTTGTTTAAGGTGAAACATGGATTCAGACACTAGAATTGCTGTGGGATAGAAATTTGACTAATGGCATGCAATCGCTGTTTATTCCCCTATTGGCTCATTAAAATATCTATATCACTCACCTCATCTCATCTACTTTGTATTCAGTGTATGCTGCACTTCTGGCTGCAAGGAGAAATGATTTAAATTCAACGTGTCAACTAAGTGAACTTACGCACATAGACTCTCCATAGGCAACGCTTGTTTCAAGCAGCTTGACAGGAGGGCGAGACATCCATGATCTGATGCTGAAGAGGAAGCCGGTCCTGCTGTGGACTGTACACACATCAGTTTGGACGTTCCGGTCTGATGTGGTGTCTACAAGGCAGCAGCCATGCTGTGTCACATATACACAGCACTCCGTAGGAACCTGAGCGTCAAGGCTCAGGCTGCGTGTTAAGAAGCTGCCCTCGCTCTCCTGGAAGGTCAGCTCTTCTGCACTTGAAAAGCTTCTCGTGTGCGTCTATGCGTTCCGCTGCCCCGTCCGCCTGGCTGTCTGCTCGCTCGCTCGCTTGTGTGTGTGTGTGTGTGTGTGTGTGTCGGCCCGTAATGATGGGGATGATGGAGGGAATCAAAGGGTAGACGGAGCTGACGTTGAGGTGGAGCTCTCAATGGGAGACCAGGCGATTGCGGAGGGAGCTTTGAAGCAACTTGTTGGATGGTTGTCCATTAATGTAAAATATCTTGCTTTCAAAGGGCTTTATTCAAGCTTGGAGTACAGGATACCTCCGGGGTCAAGGTATCTGGCAGAATAATCTCTTTCTTTAGGGGGAAAGGCAGATGAAGGGAAGGATAGTGCATCATCACCTGCCCGTTTCTGGTATCATAGATTCAGCAATTGAGAGAAGTTCAAGAGGCTATCCATATGATGAGTCTCACTTTACATGAAACAAGAAAGAAAATATTCACAGAGGCTCCCTTTTTGAAGTGGCAGCTTGCGTTACTACTGTCTCATTTGATCTGTGAATAGTATAAACCCTGTTTATTGATCTCATCTGGTCCTCTGTTTATCTTGTTTGGCTAAGGATCTCTGTGACTTTGGGCACACAGAGTGGTCTGTAGTTCTCACAGATCGGTTTTCCCCCCCTTTTGCCACGAACAGCGGAGGGACAGACAGAATTTCATCCACCAAGTAGCAGGTTTATGATTAGTGATTTAAGGGCTTCATAAATCGCCCCATCCGTTTCAAGTTACCTCCGTACAGTTGCAGGTCCTGAGGCCAGCAGCCAGACAAAGAAGGAGAGAGAAGGGCTTGCATAAAAGTCAAAGATCACAGCATACTCATCATACGGTGTGACGATCCCTCTCGTCTAGTTCAGCGATGGAAAAAGGGAGGCGTAGACGACACGGAGCAGTTCAGCCGCCTCGTGACCCCTGTTAAGTCTGGCTAAATCTTTGATATGTAGTTTGATACTGGATTTTATTGATACTGGAGGAGCGTTCAAAATATCAAGTATAGTTCTGCATTCCAGGAGATCAGAGCATAAACTGTTCAGTCCTGCGACTCCTGACAGCTTCCCCAACGCTCAGATAAAACTGAAGTCAAGTTTACTTTCATTCTCTGAAGTTTTTACAAGAGGCTGTGAACTGCAGTCCCTCCATGCTGCTTCCCTCCACGTATTTTCTTCTGTGCTGCCAACACTTGCATTACTTCAATGGTCAGGCCACCAATCAAAACACAGTTAAGATATTCTTCACTGATGCAAAACAATAAACACACGAGAATAGTTTCTCAATAATTTAATTATATATATATATATATATATATATATATATATATATATATATATATATATGTGATTTTTTGTATTTATGTAGACATATATATAATACAGATATAT
>NW_015114615.1:18425-18994 GCF_001443285.1 Poecilia latipinna
CTGTGGTCCCTGGCAAAGTCCGACAGAGGTGTTTGTTATCGAGGAATGATGTCCTTAGGAGCACTCAGCTTCACAGCTCCATGGAAACAGGAGGGGGTGAGGTGGGAAGGAGCATTGTGTTTACATATCTTCAAGGAGATTAGAGATATGCAGCCCTTCCAAGGCCACACGGGAAAGCCAATTCATAAACAGAATGTCTTAGGTCGGGAAGATTATAAATTTCAATCTTCCCTAAAGTCTCTCCGATACATCTCAGTTCCCAATCATCCAGATTAGGTTAGTCATTCCACTGAGCCGAAACTAGCAACTTCTCCAAGATCGATTCCAACTCGTTAGTGAGTTTGAGAGTCCTCGTCTCTGTCCACACCAACAGTCTGAGTGTTTGTTAGTTCGGCCAAGTCCGTCACAAATTCGTCAATAATGCAGGAATCCACAAGCTCCAAACAGCAGAAATCCTGTTATCATGAAGAAATCCAGGGTGAATCCTGCCAGGTGTGTCCCCGAAGGACAAGAAGGTTCTCCTGTGCCCAGACTTCTCGTCAAAAATTTGATCAATTGCATTGAGAGAT
>NW_015114615.1:20256-54060 GCF_001443285.1 Poecilia latipinna
AACACAAGAAAATATTCTCTCTATATTATATATATATATATATATATATATATATATATATATATATATATATATATATATATATATATATATATATATGTGATGTATTGTATTTATGCAGACATGTATATAATGCAGAAATATCAGAGTATAGTCTCTAATGTGAGCTGACAACTTTCAAGCCACTGTTTCCTCAAACTGCTTAACTCAGACCACATTTTTCCCACAGAAGCTCTTTCCTCTCCCATAGCTGGACTTTTTCTCTCCACTCCATAATGTTTTCTCTTAATTCCTGCAGCTGCAGCATCTGGTTTGAGTAAAGCTGCTTGTGCCACTTGGTTGATGATAGAAATTGGGTGTGTAGGCTTCCTTTCATTTTTTTTTTTGCACCCTCATGGTGTTTTGACTCTCAGAAAAACAACATGAGACTGCATCCGGTATTTTGTCTTTTTTCCTAATATATATTTGCATTTTAGTCTCAGCTTATGGGTATTATTAAAACATTCTTACAGAACTGGGAAACCACCCTTGTTGATGCAAATGGATAAATGCAAGAGTGGGATTTAAAAACGGCACTAAAGCAGATAAAAGTATTGCAAATAAGGAAAAGGGTAAACAGTCAAGGGTCATATCACACACTCAATGATAAGTAAATATTGCATTTGTGGAGCAATAGCTCCACACATGCACAAGTTATCAGTTTCTTTGGGTAGCCTCAGACATTATTATGTTGCGTTTGATTTAAACATAAGTATGAGATGTATAAGTATATATTTTTAAATCATTGCCTCCATTTAAAATCGACAAACCCTTAAAGGTGTATACCGTTTTGCAACTTTTCTTTCCAGTTGCATTCAGGCTTTTGTCTCAAAATATCCATATTTCTTTTCATGTGCAGAATTGAGAAATGTCAAAAATTGTATGGAAAAAGACAACCGAGTTCACGTGAGTAGAAAACGTAACTAAAAGTTGCTGAAGAGTTATGTGAAACTTGAGTCTGCATGACACAATGCCAGCACAAGATGAAATTAATAAAGGCAAGTCTGTAGTTCAGGCTGAATTAATGAGGTGAAATTTTATATGGATATTCATTCAGTGAGGAGGAAGAAGTCAGGTGAACGGTTTCAAAACAGTAGCTTGAGAGACTTAGACAACTAGCTGTCTAATAAGGATTTACAGCAGCATTTAGGCAGATGTTTTACTTGTGCGGGTAAAATTTTACTATAGTAATGTATCTGTCAAAATCCCTTCAGAACAAAAATTCTAGTAAGGTAATTTTATTTATATCGCACATTTTCAACAACAAGGCAATTCAAAGTGCTTTACGTGAGTTAAAAGGAAATACAAACAAAATAACAAACCAAAGGAATTAGGGCAGATGGCAACATTCAGACAAAACAAAGGGCAAAACAAAGACACAAGTGAAGGTGGTGACGTCACAGGGCCATGAAGCCAGGTGGCTGAGGCTCCTGGCAAAGTCTGATAAAGGTGTTGTTATCGAGGAATGATGTCCTTGGGAGTGCTCAGCTTCACAACTCCATGGAAACAGGAGAGGGTGAGGTGGGAAGGAGCATTATGTTTACATATCTTCAAGGAGATTAGAGATATGCAGCCCTTCCAAAGCAACATGGGGAAAGCCAATTCAGAAACAAAATGTCTTAGGTCGGGAAGATTATAAATTTCAATCTTCCCTAAAGTCTCTCCGATACATCTCAGTTCCCAATCATCCAAATTAGTTTGGTCGTTCCACTGAGCCGAAACTAGCAACTTCCCCTAGATCGATTCCAAGTCGTTAGTGAGATTTAGAGTCTCTGTCCACACAAACAGTTTGAGTGTTCACTAGTTTGGCCAAGTCCGTCACAAATTTGTTGATAATCCAGGAATCCACAAACTACAAATAGCAGAAATCCTGTTATCATGAATAAATTCAGGGTGAATCCCGCCAGGTGTGTCCCCACAGGACAAGAGGGCTCTCCTGTGCCCAGACTTCTTGTCGAAAATTTGATCCATTGCATTGAGAGACCGGTTGACCAGATCCATAATTTGTAGATCTGGATGATGTACAAGGAAAGGCTCCAAAAATATAGAAGACAGGACAAAAACAGAGCAAGCAGGGCAGACAAGGGCAGGGAGGGAGCAGAGGGAAAATGTGTCCGCCTTCATCGAGAGCAAGAGAGAAAGTGTTACTAGAACAGTTTACTTTTAACGACCCATTTAATAATTGTTTGAAACACATTAAGAGTGAATGGAAGTAGTAGCTAAAGTCTTAGAATTGAGTAATGCAGCCGTTAACTTATTATTAAGATCACCAATCACCACACGGCTCCAACCCTGAGTCACTATAAGCTAATGCTACATATGAGGCGGACCAAAGTTAAAATACAAAATTTATTAGCAGCTGCGGTGAAACACTTTTTTTTGTCTTTCAAAGTAGAATTTTAGAACATGTTGTGGGTTTTCTAAGATTCACACAGGGTCATAATTATACATACAGTCTCAAATTAACACATTCACTCCTATATTTGACTAATTTTCCCTCTGCAAGCTCCAGAGAAACCAGTCACAATCTAAATTTTAACACTTTTAAGCAAGATTCAAAATCTTCAATTGGGTTGAACTCTAGAATATTTATGGTAACACGGTTCATTCCTTCTAGAACCATTTAAGATGCATGTTTGTGGTCACTGTCTGATTGCAACCCTTGACTGTGTTCAGTTTTCCTCAAAATTCCTTTTAATTTAAGTTAAAATATATTGTATTAGTCTCTCCACCTTGTGCAGTGTGTAGCAGTGTCTCGTTGACTTCTACCCTCCTCACTGCTTTTTACAAATCATTAATATTTCAAAATGGTATTTAGCTCATACCTTAAAGTGATTTGCTTCATCTGAGCATAAAACTGTTCTCCAGATGGGATTTAGTTTGTCCATATTGGCAGCTGCATATACAATTGGAGCTTGAAAGTTCGAATGTTGAATTTGGAGCAGGTGCTTCTTTCTCGGTCGGCACTCTCTCTGTAACCTGGAGATGGAAAACCACAGCTCATTGTGGACGGTGACGCAGGTATTCTGGGATTCATGCTGATGGTCAGTGTTTGTGAACTTCTCAGCAGAATCTTATTTTCTGTACATTTGAGAGATAATTTCAGATCTACTCTTTTCAAAACACATCTGTTTTTATGGACAAGAGAATATTATTTCCTGTCAGGGTTAAGAGCTACTATGAGACTAAAGGATCTGAAGTTTATATTGAAAACAGCTTCGATCAGTTAGAAATATACAGTTGCTTATTTTGCATATGTTTACATGTTGTCTTGACAACTGATGCAAAAATCTTCATTTTGGTACAGCCAGACTGAATGTTGGATGTTGCTGTGTTGTAGATGCATGACTCATTTGATCTGCATGTATTTTACATTTAGACGTTAACATTTCAAAGTGTATACTTATTGCAGTACATTTTTATTCATTTAAAACCTATGTTTGCTGTAGTGTCATAAGATTTATTCACACAGTCAGATATAAGCAATTATTTCACAAAATGTTTCTCTGACGTTCATAGTTTTTTTTTTTTTATCAGGAAAGTACAAAATGTATTTTAGCCAATCTTTCCAGAATAATAACTCTTTTGATTGATAAATGGAAATGTTCAGCCAATCAACTGACTGCTTATTTTCTCATGTTGCCCACTCTTCAGACTGTATAGACGTAGTAAAAAGGAAAGAAAAACTTTTTCTTTTTCACAGTGGGTGTTCTCAAATGCTTTATCATGTATTATTTATGCCAAATTGATGTATAAACTCTTTGATCACTCATTTATTATTATTTTTGTGCTTGTGCTCAACGCAATTTAAACAGCTACATATCTATTAAGGACATGTGACTTTGATTGCTTTCCTGTCATGTTTTTCAATTATAATTTGATGAATATAAATGATTATTGTTTTGAATGTTAAGTGGCTGCTGAAATACGCAAGCCATCATTAAAATAACCTCATTTTGTCCACAGTGAAGGTGATAACTTCACACAGTTAAAATGATTGAACACATTTTGCGTTAATTTCAACCTGCAGTAGAGTCAAAAGGTTCCTAAAATAATCATAATTGATGTGTGTGTGTGTGTGTGTGTGTGTGTCTTGTATGTCTCTGTTTGGTAGGCTGAAGCCAGAGAGACCATCGCTCAGATGTTGGGGGAGCTGGACTTGGGCCGGACTGAGAAGTGTGTGAGGGTAAATTCGGTTTCCAGTGGCCTCGCTGAGGCTGACCTACAAGTGGTTCTTCAAGCAGAGGTTCTTCCTCCAGCCATCATGCTGCCCAAAGTGGAGGACATTCACGAAGTCAAATGGGTGAGCTTCAGAGCCAGCTGTCCAAAGTCTATTTATTTTTCCAGTGTTCAACAATAATGTACATTTTTATTATTTTTTTCACCATCAGATAAACTAAAAATACTTTAAACACTTAAAGCAAGACTTTCATTGGTATTTGGTGCGTCTTTGGTTTTGTGTTTGGGTTAGAAGTATATTTTGGGTCGTAGCTACATTGTAAATATTACAGCCTTCGTGTGGATTTCGTAGAGAATGTTGATCTCCACTCTGAGGTTTCCAACATTTACAAATGGGTGTTTCGGGACGAGCTGAAGTTTAGAGCTAATAGGGATTAAACAGAACTTTGCTGTACTCCATTTATCCTTCCTGTTGTCTCTCGCCGCCTGGTAGAACCGTAGATATGTTTCAACAAACTCTTCAAACAACTTTTGTGCTTCATCATAAATACCTTACTGTTACGAAAGTAGCTAACTTTGAGGCTCCTTCACTCGAGAGCCACATCTACACTAAAAATAGTTTTAATCACAACTACTTAGCACTTTATAAGGTACAATTTACTTCTCAGAGAATGTTGCATTTTGGCTCTTCTGACCTGCTGATCAGGCAAAGAAATGATCTGGATCTGGTTACAAGCCAGGTTATTAATGCTTCTCTAGTTTTTTTCTGTCTTAGTTTAATATACTGTAATTGAAGTTCTTTATACTGATGAAAACAAGAGTGTGTGGTTAAATTTGTTAAGGGCCCAGTGATACTCCACTTCCATGAGTAGCCAAGTGCTTTATATGCTGTTTAACACACAAACATGCGTTGACTATCATGAAACATGGCTGTGCTGTAAATTGTTACATCTAGGGAACACATTCCCAGTTATTGGCAACTCTGGTAAAGATGTGATTCCCTAAAAAGAGTGGTTGCTATGGAGACTTTGTGACCCCCTCACCCCACAACAGTTCTTAAAGTCACTTTGAAGATTGTTTAACCTTTCTATTCTCCTCACAGTCGTTTTTTTTTCTATAAATTTATAACTTTACGTCAGAGCATCACAAAAACAAATACTGTTCTAAAAATTGTACTTATCCATTATCAAAAATAGGTATGTGCAGCAGCTGCATTAATAGTTCAGATCCACAGCATTTCCGTTTTCTTTTTGAAACACAAGCAGAGCATTTACTGATGCTCACATGAAACTGACAAAATGTTTCAAACTGCGAAAGTAACAATCACATCCACACTAAAATGTTTTGGGTTTGAAAGCATCATCAGTTTGAGCTTATCACTGTTATTGCCAAAATCTTTTTATTTATATATTTATGCTAATTATGCAAAAAAAAAAAAACAAAAACAAAAAAAAAAACGTCTGTTCGTACTCCGTATTTGACATGTTCTCTTGTCTTTTCCATTTTGAAGAGTGACAAGAACACAGCGTGTCATATTTTTATCCAATGAAAACAGGAAGTCATGGATTACTATGTAGACACTGGAGTCACCATAAGAAAATTAAGTATAAATGGAAAACATGTCATAGATGCATTTGCTATATAGAAACATTTGGTGGTGCTACTATTTGTGGCTCAGATAATTTTGCTAAAATAAATCATATCCAAACAAGATATATATATATATATATATATATATATCATACAAAATGAATGTAACACAAATTGAAGGCTGGAATTTTTCCAAATATTTTGGTGTAATTATCAAATATTGTGGTGCAATTGCATAAAAGAATACAGTTATCCAAGAGCTTGTCTGACGCCTTTAAAAGGGTTTTTAATAATAATGTTTTTTTGGAAATAACATAAATACATGTAGTTAAGAGGCGTTTGTCATCGACCGTGCCTGTGGGTTTTCGTAAAAGGCTGCTGTACGGATGTCAAGCTCTCAAAGGTCAGGAGGGAGGGACATCATTAATGTAGACCTTTTTGATCAGCTCCATATGCTTCACTTACCACAAAATAAAAACTGCAAATGTCAGTTTTTTTGTTCTTTTCTTTTTTTCATTATTTGCGTGGCAATAGTTCAAAGATAATAAATATGCTTCAAACTTCTGAATACTTGAGCTTTTGATTTTATTACAGGCAAATGTTCTGTTCAACTTTTTTTTTTCTTAAGTGGCTAATATAGCCCTTTTAAAGGCTTCGGTTAAATCTGTTGTGAAAGGCATGTGTCTGGTCTGGTCTGGTCGGAAACCTTTGCAAACACACGAACGTCCCCGCACACACCCACATACACACACTAATATGTACGCATACATGGTCTAGTGGCAGGCGCAGGAAGTTTTTAACTAGTGGTTTTAATTAGAACACGTCTATTTCCTGCTGCCCTTTCTTTCTTCCCAGCATAATTGCTGACAGGTGTTCGCTTATTCACTGCTCCAGCTTTTCATCCTGCACTACTTTTATTCTCTTCAAAAAGACACTTTTCTCATGCATTTTTTCCTTTTAAAATTATTATTGTTATTATTGGAAGATTTAAAAAAAAACAAAAAAAAAAACCTGTTTGCTAATTAAAAGCTGTATGACGCAGATAACTGCCTGCTATCCCCCCCCCCCCCCCACTTTCGTTACACTAATGCGCTTGATTGTACGTTTATTCAAGTCCACCTACACACTGGCTATTAAGCTTACCGCGCTTCTGTCGTGATTTATTTGTGCGTTTCTGCACCAGCGGGCGCACGCACGCTCCAGAGACAGAAGACAAGTTCTGCACTGGGCTTCGACTCCGTCATGCATGCTCATCTGATGTCACCTCGGTCCCTCACAGCTCTTTCCGTCTGTGCCCTTACCCAGACTTTTCCCTCTGTGTGTGTGTGTGTGTGTGTGTGTGTGTGTGTGTGTGTGTGTGTGTGTGTTTGCGTTGTAAGCATGTGTCTGATTCTCTCCGTTCTTGTTAGGCAGGGCAGTAAATCCGTCACTTGTTTATTTTTCACCCCTTTTTTTTTTTTTTTTTTATTGATATTGGCACAGGAACCTTCAGCCTGATTTGTCGCTAAAAGATGGACTTGCTTGTTTCTCTTTGTGCCGAACTCTTTTGCCCGGCCTTTCTGCTCTCCTCCAGCCCCTTGTGTGACTGACAGGCCTTATTGGGCTGTAACAGGCGTAAACCCCCCTCCACACACGCACTCTTTTGTTCGAGGACAATTCTCACACAGATTCGGAGCCGTGCGCATTCTTTGCCCACCACACTATTTGGTGTGCACCGGGGACCAAAAGAATCGCGCCCTGTCCCGCTCCTCCTCCTCTTCTACTCCTCCTCCCGTCCCCTCCCCTCATCCCCTTCTCTCTGCTTCCCCTCTGTGAAATGAACACTTCAGCAGGCCGGAAACATTTAATCTGGCCCCCTTTTGAAGAAAATTAATTGAAACTTGTCCCACTATAGCCTCCTTTCTCGCGCCCGTCTCTCCCTCCTTCTCTTTTCATGATTGCGAGTCGAAAATTGTCAGAGGGCTTGTTTGCATCGTGGCTCTCAAAGGCAAGGAGAGGTGTTATTTCTTCCCTTGTAACAATTCTTTTATTTATTTATTTTTTTTTTTCAATTCTGCCCTGAATGGCACCGTAAAGGGTCTTAGTTTTGATAGCCATCGACAGTTAATGGTTGCTGTGAGTGTCAGAGTGACAACAGCCACTATAGCGCCTCTTATGCTAGTAAATCGGACCCTTAAGGTGTATAATAGCTGAAGAGGAGAGTTTTGAGGAAGGACAGAAACATGTAATCATGGAAGTGTTCTGTTTTTTTTCTTCTTCTTCTTTTTGTCCCGTGGAGCCATCACCTGGCTCCCTCGGTAGGATCCAAACCGCTCGCCCGGCCAGCGGCGACGTCTGTTGGATTCCCCGACAACGAGGCCACATCAGTCTGGGTCTCCTCTGTCACAGAAATGGGTTTATCTACACCCTCTTTTCACACTCCGTCTCAGACCCCCGCCCCATCCCCTCAAGCCCCACTCCCACCCCAACCTCCCCCCCAAAAAAAAACCCTTCCTGTGTTGGCGAGGGAGGGGGGCATATTATGCTAAAACCCCCAGCGTTAGTTTTTATGTTGCCATAGCAGCCTTGCTCCCACAGGGTTGTGACCTCAGATGATTACAGTACAAAGCCTATTGGGTCTTGAAAACCTCTTTGAAGATGAAAAGTCTTTGATGGTTTGTATTTATGCAAATCTCCCCGATATGATTTATCCAACCGAGATTGAATGGAGAGATGATTAAAATTGCCTCTATTTTTTTTTTCTTTTCCGAACCTCTTCAATGGAGGTCCACTCTTTCACTTTTCAGAACAAGAGTTGTGAGTGTGAGGGCTATTGTGCTCCTCATTCGAACAAATAGTCATGATGTACCTGGGGTTATTTGTAATGTTTATACGTTTATTTATTTTTATTTCTGATGTCTTAAAGAAGGAGCAGACGGAGAGGAAGGGGGAACTCGGAGGTAGACATTTCTTCTCTGAGCTTTTGCTCTCTCTCTTCTTTCTGTCTTTTTTTTTTTTCCCCTTTTTGTCTGGCTTTGAAAGGAAATATCTGACGGAGGGGGCTTTTGTGTGTTTCCAGATGATAGATTTAGGAATTTGGGCAACCCCACTGGCAGTCCAGGGCTAGCTGTGAACTGGTCTGTTGGAAAAAATCGGAACGCTTTGGTCTTCAAAGAATTAAACTCGGGTTTTAAAACCCTACTTTAGGTGAGCTTGCATATTAGCAGCAGTCGTGCAGCATAAAGGCCTCGGCAAAGTGTCACATCGCTCTCTGATTGTTGCTGCGCTCTCCCCTGTTCCCCGCCACGGAGGAGGCACGCGGAAAACAGAATAATGCGGTGGTAAAAACACGCTCAAAGACGTCCCAAGTCTTGTTTCTTCTTCCTTTTCCTGCACTTTTGTTTCTTCTCTGTGTGTGTGTGTGTGTGTGTGCGTGTGTGCGTGGGTGCATTTACATGTCTGCATGCTCTCTCAGGGGAGCACAAGCTGTAGTGGAGGAGAACCTCTGAAAGAAGGTAGAGCAGAACACTTCAGACGAAGGGGGGAACCCTGGTGTTAATGTAAAATATTTTATTTCTTCGCTTTTGTTGCTGCTCTCCTGTGCTTGCTCCCTGCGCCACGTGAGCCTCCACAGATGTGTTTCTGAATAAGGACTGAAACTGCCAAGGCGCAGGTAATAAAGGTGTCGGGATTTCCGTCAAACGAGGAATTTTAATGTATGAAGACATTCCCCCCCCCCCCCCACCCCGCTCCGCCGTTTTTGAAAACTGTTGTAATCCTTTGCGGTTGTTACCGCAGAAAAACGCATCCAAATTTAAAGTGACAGAGTTTTCAACATTGCAAAGGTGTGCAATTGAAAGAAAATGATTACGTTGTTGTCATGATGTTTTATGCATTCAAACCCCTTTTCCTCTGCCACCTATGAATAAAATCCACTCCATAATTTCCTAGCTAGCTTTTGCTGTTTGTACAATTCATATTGAGCCCCCTCCCCACTTGCCTGATCCACCCCCAACTAAAACCCATTGCAGTGTTTCTTGTCTAGCTTTTGTTGTTTACAAAATTTGTATTCAGCCCCTTTTCCTTGGCTACCCTTAACTAAAATCCAGTGCGCAGTTTTGTAGCTGGATCTTGTTTGTTGAATTTGCATTCGGCCCATTTCCATTGCACCTCTTTGTGCCATTTCTTGGCTCCTGTTTGCTGTTTGTATCATTTCTGTCCATCCCCCTTTATTCTGCTACCCCTGGATAAACTCTAGTGCCTGGTGCTTTTAAAACTAAACAAATCTATTTCTCTGATTGAATGTAAATGTTGATACTTGTAAAAGGTGCTGCTACGTCACCAGGTCCATCATGAAAATGGTTTTTGTCTGGTGAAATAAAGGTTATTGTCATTATAATGTGTTATGATGTTAATATAATTTGTAAATACTAATGAAGTGATAAAAGTACACTGACAAATTCAACCAAATGTTAAAAAGAGTGTCGGGTTACATAAAAAATGGAATGAGAAAATATTTGTTTTTCTTCCCCCTCAGAGTTGAAGGTATTTGTGTCACTAAAAACCTATTTTCCCACTTCTGTGGACTGTGTAAACATGATTGGCTGAAAGCGCTGCAAGTAAATTAATTTATTGCGATTGCTGAGTGCTTTATTGTCTCCCAGTCACACAGAACCGTGGGTGCTGTTAATGAGCGGAGCCTGAGACGTTGCCCGTGTGTTCAGTTTGTTGACAGGTTTCAGCACAACTTGAAAGGACGGACGCTGACAGAACCCGTTCGCCTCGTCACCTTCGTGGAAACCGCTGTGGGCCTGCTCAATTTTAAGGTAGAGTACGAGTGAATAAAAGGGAAAACTGCAAACGTTAGAGATTTTTTTTTTTTTTTTTTTTTTTTTTTTTTTTTCTTTGGCTTTAGATTAAAGACTCCCATCAGCGTGAGGAGAACTCGACAACATCCGGAAAGAAGCAGGATCTGAAGCTCCTCCACCGCCTCTCAAAATGCCCTCCGTCCTCAGTCGTCCTGACATTGTTTAATTAGTGCTAATTTAATATCCTCATAGTGAGAAAATTCTTCAGGACATTTCAGTTGGAGTCAGTCAGATTTCCCTAACAGTGCAGCATGACCTTCAGCTTCTTGGAGGGGTAAAGAGAGCAGATTTGGGGAGCAACCAGCTGGCAGTCCTTCTTTTGGTTCATCTGTCAATTCTTCAGTATAATTCTCCGACTGCGTTTGTGATCGTGTGTGTGTGTGTGTGCCTGTGCTTGTGCCTGTGCTTGTGCCTGTGCATGTGTGTTTTGTTGGCGGTTAGGAGGGGAGGGGGGGATACGAGGGTTTGCCTGTTTCTGCTTTCTTGAGCAAACCCTTTATTTTCGCCCAGACTGAACACCAGGTAACAAACTTGCTGTAGCACAGCTAGAGGCGGTATTAATTTGTAGCTGGGAAAAAAAAGAAAAAAAAAAAAAAGCCTGAAAAACATCCGACTAAATGTCACTCTTTACTACAGACAGTCCAGGTTTTTGTTCTTTCAGTCGTGACTGCGGCTGCTAGTCTAATGCGCTTTTATCTATAACACCTGTGTGGCTTTTAATTATGTTTTGTTCCAATCTTTTAGCAAACCCCGAGCTGATTTCTGGCCAAAAACAATAAATTAACGAGCAATTTCCTGGATGAAACGGTTAATATTTCCCTACTGGTGCTGTTAGATGTGTGCACAAATGCAGTTTTGTCTTTCAAGTCAAAATATAATTTAAAAGAAACATGAGATAACAGAGGAAGGGGGTGGGGGTGGGATGCAGTTTTGCAAAAATACTGTAGAGTTCAAGACTATCTCTTCCTGATAAAACAGAACTAATCCATGCGATGAATTCACAGATTATTATTATTTTATTATTTTTGTTTTGTTTGCTCGTGGTTGTTTCTGTGTTTTTTGACGTCGAAAATATGTCTCTGCTCCTGCTGCTGTTATGCTGATTGTATTTTGTTCTCTGTCAGGCCGTGTGTGAGGAAATCCGCCAACTCTCTCCCAGGGCCGGGCTCCACCATGACGGCGTGGTGTTTGGCTCCGATGACTTCTGTGCCAGCATAGGTGTCGGTCACACTCTGCGCTTACATTTCCACACTCTTAAATAACAGCTGATTAGATATTCACACTATTACTTTTTGTGCAGTGCTTTGCAAGAATATTCAAGTCACTTAAACCTTTCCACATTTTTGACTTTAAAACAACAAACAACATATTTTTTGTTTGGATTTGAAACCGACTGGGCGATGCGGAGTAGTGGCAAGTGTGGTGTGCATATGCATACAGCTAAATAATATCTGGTGCAGTCATTTGTCTTCAGGAATCGCTTCGCTAGTTCACAAAGCCCACGTGTGTTCAGTTTAGTCTCTGTGTAAATCCAGCTGTTCTGCGAAGGCCTCAGCAGTTTGTCACGTAGCATTAGTGGATAATCAGCATCATGATGACCGAGGAGTGCGCCAGATGCCGCTGGGACAATACTGCGGAGAAGTTTCAGACAGGGTTAGATTATTAAACAAACAGACTAAGACATCACCTTTCACCTAAGCTGACAGGCAGGGTAAGGAGATCATTAATCAGAGGAGCAGCCACGATGGCCTTGTTCCCTGGTTACAGGAAAACTATTAGCCGTGAACTAAACAGGCCTTTTCATTTATAAAACGGAAAACCAAGACGTAACATCACTAAACACACACAAAGCTGATAGATACGTGGTAGTGGCAGCATCATGCTGTGAGATGCTTTTCTTCAAAAGAAGCAGGAAAGTTGGTCAGAGTATAAACGGAAGATGGAGTTCAATACAGAAACAAACCTGTTAGCAGCTGCGGAGAACTTGAGACTGAAGCTGAAGGCTCGCCTCCAGATGAAAACAATGGCTTGTTAAAATGGTCCAGTCAAAGTCTAGACCTGAATTAAACTGGGGAATATTTGGCGGGACTTGAAAATGAACTCAGAGTGCTACGCTTACGCTATTTTGCAAAGGAGAAAAGGGCGAAAACGATCCGCCTCTAAACAACTAACCCCTGTTGAGATGTACTTCTAAGCACTTGCTGTTTTCTTCTGTGAAAATGCGGTTCTTGTACATGTTGACTCGTGGCGGCTGAATACAATTGCACGCCGCACTTTTCAGATTTATAGTGGTGAAAAGGCATGCATCGTTTTCCTTTCACTTTAAAACGAACGCTTTGTTTCGATCCATCACATAATTCCCTTACAAAAAAGAACTGAATGTTTGTTGTAATCAAACAAAATGTGAACATTTTGAAAGATAAGTAAAGGATTTGTATGAAAATCTGTATATTTCAATGTTTATCCCTCCTGTTGGGTGATTTGAAGAGCCTCCTTCTAAGTGTAGAGCCACTGTATGTGTTATTTATTACCTCTCACTCCTCTGCCTCAGCATTCTTGCCTTTGCCTCCCGGCCCTCCTCAGGTGCCACGCGGACTAAGGATGCCAGAGAGCTGCTCTACGCGAGGCAGAAGGTGGTGGTGACCACCAAGGCTTTTGGGCTGCAGGCCATCGACCTGGTTTACATCGACTATAAAGATGTGGAGGGACTGAGGCTACAGGCCCAGGAGGGAGCTCTCATGGGTTTCACCGGTAACATCTCTGCCTCTTTCTCTGACTGTAATCATGACTAATATCCTCCAGGTGCTCCTTTGATAACTGCGCTCGCTTCCCGTTATCGGTTTTTGTTGTATTAATTGTGTGCCGTATCGTTTCTGCATCCTCCCTGTGGGAGAACATTACAAAGGTCTCATCTGCTAAAAGCACTCAAGATGTCCCACTATTTAGATTTGTTCTTTTGTAACGACGGCATTGGCATGAAATGATATCTATCTGTGCTTCACAACTGATCAATTTAGAGTCTGCTTCCACTCTCGGTAAATATTAATAATTTAGACAACTGCATCCCAAGGAGTCTGTGTTCTAGTCAGTGCCGGTTTTTGATCCCGTGGCTCTCTGTCCAGAGCGGTATATCCTTGGGGGGCAGCAATAGCTCTCATAAAATGTCGACATTTTCAGTTGCACGCTTAACAAATTTCCTTTATCCCAGTTTTGTGTCCATTCAGTGGAAAGCACTGCCCCACCATCGCTAGTTAAAATGTCAAATATGTACCTACATAGTTGGATCATATACAAAATTCTGACTGGTATTGGCAGATCAATAGGCTTTGCTGTTTCTAACAAGTTATTTAAGAAAAGGTTTGAAGGTTTTTTTTTTCTTTTTTTCATGAATGTGTTTCATAGCAATTCTCGCCACGTTTTCTAACTTTGTTATTTTAATCTCATTTAGTTATTTTATCCATCAAGAAGTCAAAATTAAATATATCTCCATTTGGAAGTGGGGACCTAAGTAGCTGAATCTCATGGTTTCTACAGCAGTGAGAGTTCCTCAAGGCATTAGTTGCCATGAAAGGGGAAAAAAAATGGCAAAGAAGAGACATTGAATCAATGACCTGCTCTTCACGGGGCACGTATCGAAGCACACAAAATACCTGCACATCATGTTATGTCAGTGTGTAGGTTGCACTTCTTGCTGCTTCCCTCTGAAACTCACCCAGGTGACCTTGTTTGCCACTTCCGCCCTACCGTGTGTTGCACGGATGTGTGTGCGTGTGTTTTGTTGTCTATCCTATTTCTGCATCTTAAGAGCTACACTCGGCACACGATTCCTCAAGCTTAGGCAGAGAATAGACAAAGCTTAACAAAAAGCCCTTTTTGTTAATTGTTTGTATTTGTTTGGGCCTGACAGATTTGCAGTTTATCTCTCGGCGCATGAGGTCTGCAAAGCTGGGGAGGGGGAAACAGCTGGTTGATGAAATAAATGGTTCGGTTTGAAAGGGAGCAGAAGCATTTAAAGCAGTGGATTAGTGCCGTGCGAGCCGTGGGCACTCGGTATAATCTTGGTTAGTAGCTATTACTGGCCCATGTGTGCTTAAGCAATAATACGGCGCTGCCAGAAGCTCTACCTGTGCAGTAATTGACCTTGGCACAACCTAAGCTGGGAGCAGCACCCATTAAGCGCAGAGTACAGAGCACCAGTGCTCCGTACTGGGGAGCTTAGGACAGAATTGTTTTGAACTGATGTGCACATCAGAAGATAATGCAATATCATCTTTCATAATAGTGTAGTTAAATATTTTATTAACTTCTTATTTTATATAGTCTGAGCTGTTGGTTTGCAGTTTTTTTTTTTTTTAGAGATAGAAAAACATTTCCTCTGCTCTCAGGGACCACATTTCACTTCAGTCCCCAGGACCCTGTCCATCACTCGCCTGAGAGCACTTTGCTAAATAGCCGTCCTCCAATAAGGTGCCAACCCCACACGGCAGCCCGGGATTGGCTGCAGGGCGTGAATGATGCATTTTAGGAGAACCAATGGATTGTAACTAAGGGCACCTGAGTCACCCAGCCCGCCCTGTTGGAACCATCGTTCTCTTGTTGTCCTAAACAGCTGCACACACAAATACACACACACACACACGCGCACACACAGATGGGCTGACAGAAAGATGCACTTTTTTGTGGTAAAATATGACCATATTTTCTACAAAATATGGTCATATGGAAATAATACTTCAAGCTTTTTAGGTCTGAGACATAAATCTGTCCATCTTATAGGTTGGCTACCCCCAGCCAAGTTCTTGTTTTTGTCTGTTTTCTGAAAAAATAGCTTAAAAATATGAAAACAAAAGCATTGCAATTATTCTATTGTAATATAGCATGCTTTCTCAATTAAAATGCTTTCTTACATTTATGGTCACACCAGCTTTTGTACTATGTTTAGTATGACGTGAAAATGCAAACCAAGCACCTCAGAGTTAATGTGATCTTTGCCAGATCTTTTCTTCATGGGCTAACGTAGGGTGGGCAGAGCTTGATGAAGCAACTGGGTTCTCTCCTACCCCCCATCTCCCCCTTCCCTCTCCTCTGTGATTTTCTTTTCTTTTTCCTTTTTTTTTTTAACCCTACTCGCTCGTGCAGCCCGCCTGCACTGCCACCTTGAAGGATTTGTTGCTGGCGACAGAGCTAAGCCCTAAAGTGTCGGGTTCCCGCTGGCTGCCGCTGAGCCGCCGCTCTCGCCAGACATGTTCATAACCCTCAACTTTATCACTACAAGTTTGATCTGCAAGTGTACACGGGATTATATCCGCAGCCTTCGCCCACATTTAACGGAGAAGATGGCTGTGTCTGTGTGTGAGATTGTGACCAATAGAGATATAACTCCTTGTTAGTCTTCAGTTTCAGCTTTTTAGAGGCAGACTTTTCTTTTGCTGTAGTTGTGTTTTCATTCCCATCTGTTTCACCCCAGTCTGTTTGGACATGCTGTCAGAGACAAGTCAGTTGTGTATTTCCATCTCCTCCTCTCTTATTACCTTTTTATCTTCCTGTTCATAATGCATCTCTTGCATAGAAGCTCTAAACTGATTTCCCCAACCTACTTTCTCTTTTTTGATCTATAGCTGCACATTGTTGTGTTTGCTATAAAGTAAAAAGTAATAATTTGGGCCAAAACAAAAATATTGCTATATTTTTTTTTGTAGGAAAACGGGTATATATTTCAGATCATTGATTTTGAAATACTCTGGGTCAATTCACACCAGGATATTTCTCTCTCTCATTTCCATTTTGTCCAGTTCTGCTTTGAATTTGTGCCAGTAGACAAACCGTTTTGAACTCAGCTATTTTATTTTGCTTCGTTTGCATTGGTAGATAAGTTCTTTTGACACAAAAAGCAGATGAATAATCATGTCATCCATTGTGTTAATACACCCTGTGATATTTCCATCACATGTGGCCCACTTGAGTCTTGAAACATGACCTCTGATTACCGGTGCACTAAAATGCTTCGTCTTCATCACAATGTACCCACCACTTTAAAGCTTTAGAATCTCAGCCGCTAAAAATAGACGTCGAGTATCAGCAAAGGAGGGCACTAAAAATATTTCCAAATGCATTATTTACACGCATACTTATTAACACATCCTACTTTTTTTTTTTCCAAATAAGCAATCCTTTGCTGCTGCAGTGTTGCACAAATTGATATTGTGACCTGTGTTTGGCACACAATCCAGCTCTACCTTTAATCGAAACAAAATACCTGAGGGATCACCTGCTATTAAATGATGTTGATCAAAGTCATAAAACTGCATGAATGAGCAGAAGAGAGAGAATGACAGTTGTTAAAGCAGGTACCAATTGATGCATGGTGGGTATGAAACGTCCCCAGGAAGATTGCTCCCTTTTTTTTTTTTTTGGAAAAAAAAAAAAGAAAGAAAGAAAAACGTAACAAAATGAAATGCTGAAAGGGCAAAAATTACCGGCATTATGCTGGGAAAAAAAAAAACATGCAGCTTCGACTAAGAGAGCTAAATGTTCCAGTGTGTGTGTGTGTGTCTCTTTGCAGGTAAGCAGGTCATTCACCCCGGGCAGATCCAGGCTGTGCAGGAGGAGTTCTCCCCGAGTCAAGACAGGGTCCAGTGGGCCGAGGAGCTCATTGCTGCTTTTGACCAGCATCAGAAAGAAGGAAAGGTAATAATAGGTGTAGAATCATGAATCATTTCACTGAAATGATTTTAATATTATTTATTGTGTTTAGGCATGGGGGTTGTTACTGATGGAGATTCAAAAAGTTGATGATCAAAACTCTTACCATTTTACATTGCACAGTTCCCACAGATTAAAGTCATGAAGCCCTGACATGATCAGAACTGTTTTATTTGACTGTATGAAACATAAAGTAATGCAGAGCTCCCCCCCTCCCCTACTTATTTCTACGCACTGCTCATCATCTATACCCTCCCCTCTCTCATAAAAAAGCTGAACTTCATTATTTTCAAACATTTCTGGTCTCGATAAAACCAGACGTGTTTTGAAATGAATGGCATCTCTGCCGTCACTCCTGTCAAGAAATGCATATTTGCATTTTTAGAGAGAACATTTTGTATATAAAAAAAAAACCCAAACACTTTGGCAACATACAATTAAAACTACAGTTGGGAGGCCATGTATATGTGAAAAAGTCAACTGCATGCTCTCCCTGAGCAGATAGCCTGACTAATTAACAAGGCAATATTATAGGTGCTAATTTAAAATGAGAAAATAACTAAAAGGTTGGAAACTACTAGTAAAATTAGTTTGTGCTCATGCTGTTTTTTAGGTCTGTGCGTCTAATTCAAAATAACAATATCCAAATGTTCCATGTAATTATTTTTACTGTAACAACAACAGCAGGGATAATTGTTCTTTGTGTATGAATAAAAACTAGTATAAAAGATTAATGCTACATGTATTCCTTTTTTTTCTTTCTTTCTTTTATTTTGCATAAATAGCCCAATGTAATGAAACTGCAGTGTTTTTACTTCAGAGTGTGATGCCATATCTAACACTGGCTCCTGCCTGGTTGTTTGTATTATAAAAGAGCAGCTATTACAGGACCCATCTGTAACTGGTCAGCGTCTCTCTGCTGCCCGTACGCTGCGATGACACGGCTGTTTCTCTGCTCCGACGCTCACACTGATCCTTTGTGCGCGCACCTCCATGGCTCAGGCTGCGTACTGTACACCCCCGGGTGACTCTCAGGACAGTGAGGGGAGGGGAGTTGGGCCAATTAAGTGTACAATATTATTGTCCCTAATTTAGTGCATGGTTGGAGCCTGTGTGCCGAGCTCTGTGGGCTGTCTGCTGAGGTAATACACAATCTGCTTGCCACCTCTGTCTCCCTGCCAGGGCAGCGCCCGAAGGGATTCGTATCTTAGCCCTTCCCTCAGTCGAGCCCTTCGCGTGTTTCTGTGTGTATTTTATTTATTTCTTACTCTTTCTTTGTCTGTCCAGTTTCATGTCTGAGAAAAAAACAAAACAAAACCATGCCAATATACTAACTCCCAAAACATTGACAGAATTTTGACCTGCTGCAACTGATTATATGTATGAAACGTGCAACGTTTGTGTTTCTCCTCAGGGTGCGTTCACCTTCCGCGGCAGCATGATTGACTTGCCCTCGCTGAAGCAGGCTCAGAACATCCTGACCCTCGCTGCGGCGGTGTCCAAGAAATAATCGGGAGGGCCGCATGGTCTGAAGCAGGACAGAGGAGACTGGAAATCTCACAGACAAAATGAGCACTTCGAAAACTTTGCAAACTACCCCCCTTGTGCAAGATTACAGTGGAAAACATGATTTATATTTGTGTTATGACGAGAATATGTAGCTATTATCAGAATCTTACTTGAATTTGCTGTGGTGTGTGTGTGAGTAGTGTGAGCAGTGCGTGTTCACCATCATGTCACCGTGCAGCCTGCGCGCCCGCACCCTCCGTCGCTTCAAAAGTCGTGATGAATGCTCTCCCATCAGCACGTCCTGGCAGGGGGAGGGCAGGGGAGGGGGGGCAAAGGGTAAACAAACAACACCAGTCTGTTGTGGTGGGTCCATTCCTCGGGCCTCGTAGCTCCACTCGGGTTCCTCCGCCTGCCTTCAGACGAACATCCTCACGTTTTTGCGTCATAAAAGCTAAAGAAGAAACTCGATTTTGTTTGGGTTTTTATTTTTGACTACAAGGTAAATTGTGCGCAGCAACATTTTCACTCATTTTCTGCATTGGTGGCGACGTGCACTTACAGCGGCGTTCGTCGAAAATAGCTTCAGCGGAACATGAAAAATGAACTCCTTAATGAGCGGAGTGAAGAAGTCACAAATGAAAGCACAAAAGGGGTCTTTGTGGAACACTTGTCTGACTCGCAGAGGCTGTGAAGTGGGTGTGATGTTCGAGGAGAGACAGATTAGTGGCCATGTTGCTCCAGCAGACCAGGACCGAGGCTTTGTCTCTCTGACTGCGGATGGGAGGATAATTGAGGGGGTGTCGAATGGTTAATAGTGCCATTGGTGACCATGGTAATGAAAGGCGCCATACCACCTCTACCCCACCTCATCCGCGCTCGCTCTCTCTCTCTCTCTCGCTCTCTCTCTCTCTCTCTCGCTCTCTTTTTGTTTTCATGTTTCTTTCCCTTTACTGTATGATGTATTGTGTCTGGGACAGACCCAGTGTCCATGCCAGTCCCGTCCAGAAAAAAAAAAAAAAAAAAAGAGAGAAAGAGACAGAAACGGCTCCTGCGTCCATCCAAAGACCCCGACAGTAAGCCGTCGCACTGGCAATCGGCCACATCGGTGACTCGAAACTGGTTCCCTCTTTGCTGCCATATGAACATATTGAGCTTGTTTTCAAACTCTAATGAAAAGAAAAATGTTTTGTTTGATTGAAATGTCATATTTGAAGCCGTTTTTGGACTTTCTGTGATGTTATCAAATGTGTAAACTCTAAAACAGTTAACATATAAGTTTGCCTTGATTGCTTAGAATGCAGATTGTTGCCATATTTTTTCTCTAATCTTTGCTCAACTTTGAAATGTTTTCCTCTTGCTTGTGAAACTTTCGTACATGTGCATAAAAAAAAAAAAGAAAAATCGCTCCAGTTAAAAATGTTCAATCCAAATATGCTTGTAGTTTTAGGTCAAGCAAGTTATACAATTAATACGTTAACTTGATCGCTGGGATCAAGTAATAAAAAAAAAAGAATAGGTGAGATGTATGAAACACAAACATGTGAACCAAGTTCATAAAGAGTCAGAAAAAGTACTGAATTTTTAAACGGTTAGTTTGTTACCATTTAAAGTTATATGTTAATTTTGTCTATATTTCTATTATTCAGTCATTTTATTTTTCAGAAATGACTACTTATATTTATTTGTTAATTTTTTTTCTTCTTTTTGTTGCTCCGGCTTAAGATTTCACTGATGATGTTGTGATGAACCCAGAATGTCCAGTCGACCTTAACACACATTTCTGCTAGCCCAAGATGTTTACCGTAAATAACAAGACATATCGATTCATTATTTTGATATTAAATAGTTAAATATGTCTTTTGGGGTTTTTTTTTTTTAGGAAAGTTGTTGACTTTAATTCTTTTTGTGTATTGTATGTTGGTTATATTTAGAAAATTCTCCAAAAAAATAACTGCAATAATTTGAAGTGCAACCGTTCAGACAGCTGTCTCCACTTACAATGCTCTGATCCAGTTTATGTTACAGCTCTGAAACAGAATCCAGGACAGAAAAAAAATCTGGGTACACCCAACAACCGTTTTTGTTTGTTTGTTTGTTTGTTTGTTTGTTTTAGCTGCCATCACTGTCTTTTCCTATTCAAATCCTGTTTACCGTACTGAATCTGTAGAACCACCTGAGGTGCAATAAGTGTCGAATTAAAAATGTCCTACTTAGCGAGAGCAACTTTGGCTTTATGTTGCCGCATTCAGGTGAATTTCTAAGGCAATTAAAACATTATTTTCTACAGTAAAGCAGCTTTCTCACAGCCCCTATTCAGAGTGCTGTGGAGGTGCATGAAAGGCCCTCAGAAAGCCATTTAGCCTCACATGGCTGTGAATGCTCCACGCTGCAAGCCCACCAGAGCGTAACAGAGTGACTTTAGTTTTGCAGGAGCCCAGTTTGACGGGACAACTTGACTCTGCAAGCTGCTCTGCTCCAACAGGTGCCCCCCACCCACTGACAGGAAGGAAGACCTCAGAGCAGAAGAGGGTGGGGGGACTGCAACACGGCATCATTCAGGGACAAAGCAAGCTCCTCATGAGGATAAAGGAGCAAATGATTTGGACAGGTTTATATGTTTTTTTTTTTTTTAAGAAATGCAGTAGAAACCTCTTCCCCTGTTTTTCACCCCAACATCTCTGTAGATTACAGGAATTTATCCTAGTCTGACTCTGCTGCGTAATTCTGCGTGACATTTCTATTATATAATAACGCGATGATGATAATAATATTAACAGTAATACAAATTCACGTCTTCGCTCGGCAGTCTTATTTAAATACATGTCTCCGGTATTCCCTGAGAGATTAAATTACAATTAACACGATTAGAAGCTCACAGGAAAAAAAAAAATGTGACGGGGAATCAATTAGGCAGCGAGCTGCGTTTCATAGCCCGGTAATGTGCCGGTCGAGATTGCTTTCATAAATAATGAGCGCTTCAGCGGAGGGAAGGAGAGAGAGAAAAGGCTCGTATGCAAAACACCGTGAGAGGAAAATTAAAACGAAATGTTTTACATATTTCCCCATTAATCCAAATGGGACCCGTGCGGCACAGATAGTTTTCTTCTAATTCCCCCCGCCTCCCTCCTGCCCGGGGATGCTCAAATAATGACTTGATGTTTTAATAGACTTCTAATGGCGATGTGTGACAGACTAATTGCACCGGCAGATTTTATTCCGAAGCAATAAGAAACGCCGCAGTTATGTGCGCGTGTGGCGCAGTTTGAGAGGAGAGGACTTATTTATTTGTTTATTTTTTTTATATAACGGGAGCTGAGAGAGGGAGGAACACGTCTCACTTGTGCTAATTAACGTCCAATAATGCTGTTTGCATTAGCTGTGGAGCTGCTGTTGCTGTTGAAGCGGTGTAAGCTCAGGCCTCAGAGAAACTGACAGAAGGGTCGTTCATGCGCGGCCCCTCAGGCGGACAGCTGAACGCTCCTTTACGCCCATCAGCTGAAAGTTAAAACGCTTTAAATAAAAAAAAAAAGAAGTGAATTTCTGCTTTGCGTTCTTCAAGTTTAACCAGTAAATAGTTCATAATATGACATGAAACGATGCATTTTGAAGTTAAAAAAAAAAAGCCTCGGGCCTTTTAAACAATATCACAGCGAGCTCTTTTTTTTTTTAAACACATACGTGACAACATGAACCCTGACAACCGACTTTATATATTTCATTCTGATTATAAGCCATTTGTGAAGCCGCTTTGATGACCGTAGCAGTGAGCTTGGCTGGACGTGAAATCTACCAAGGCCTGCTGTCTCTTCTGCGTCAGCTGGCACATTATACCATCACTAACTCAATTTAAAAGGGGTTTTAAATGTTCCTTTTTTTTTTTAGCAAAGACAGAAAAAAAAATGTAATTACTATAACTTACATTTACCATATGTTTGACAAAAATAAATAACTTTTCGCTTGATTTTGTTTTGATTTGTTTGTTTTGATTTGTTTTTCCATTTGCACAAGAGGCTGCATATATATATATATATATATATATATATAAAGCATGATCCACTTTGGCCTTTTCAGCGTTTACCCACCAACTCTGTGGCCCTTTATAGGCCATCTCTGTTCTTGAGTTTTCAACCTGTGCGCTGTTAAAACAAACTTTTAGAGTTTAACTGAAAAAGAAAATGATGTTCCTACATGTTAAAGGGCAACACATTTGAATCTGGTCTTCTGAGTGCAAATTACTTTAGGTTATTAGTGTAAAACAGCTAAATTACAATATGTACCTTTTGAAGTTTCATCAGTGTTGAAAAGAAGCAAAAAAAAAAAAAAAAAAAAAAATTAGCTAGTGTGATGTAAACTGCCACAGAGTATAGAAAGTTCAGCTAGCCAGCAAAATTGTGTTTTTGTTTTTGTTGTTTTTGCTAAGCTAGTTAAGCATTATAGGCTACTAAAATAGCGATAAACTTTTTAAGTCTACTCAAGCAAAGTTGCAGAAATCTTTTTCCTGACAGAAGCTAAGATAGGGATTGGCAACAGCTATTGGGGTCGAGAAGTACAGCTTGCTAACACGTTTGAGTTTAGCATTAGCATTGTTGCTAAGCAAGCTAGACTTGGATTTAAACTCCAACAAAGAAATTAAAGTGTGATGGTAGTTCTGAACTTTTTACCAAGTTCATCCATTCACAATTCAGCCCATATAAACATAGAACCTTTGCTGTGGTCCCGTTTGACCTTTAGCATATCAAACGATGCTAAATGTTAACAGAACCAAAATCTTCAGTTTAGAAAGTTCAGGATTTGTTACCCCAAAAAAACAAACAGTGCTTTTAGGATCTAGCCACCACTAAACACTATTTCTACATTAACATAATTTGTTTTTAGGAAAGAAATATACTTTAGTGGCTAAAATTGAATACCCCCGTATTCCTTTTTTATAGTGTGGATTTATTATCAGCAATTTTAGGATTGAATCACCTTAATTTTCAGATTATCTGCCCTTTAACTAAAACGAATATGATTTTCTCTTTTTATGTAATTATTGAGAACAAAACAAACAAAAAGAAAAACCACAATATTTCTTGGAGACATTACCTTCCTCCACTGCTCCTTTCCTGGGTGGAGCCCCCTCTCCACGATTCACTTCTTCTTAACGGGCCCAGATCAAAGGCTGACCGGCCCGGCGGAGACCACTAAAACCCGCCCGCTTTGTCTGCTGTTGCCAGGGGTGAGGAAGAGGAGGAGGAGGAGGATGAGGAGGGTGGTGTAATGAAACGGTCTCCACAACATTTTGGTATTTTTTTTTAATCTTTCTTCTTTAAGTCGCGTTTGACTCTCGTATGTATTATTTTAGTCGTCTTTATTGTCAGAATATCTCGTATTACTTTTTTTTTTTTTTAATTAGTTCCCTGCAGCCTGGCCAAAAAAAAAAAATACTACTCTACCCGATGTAACACCCACCTCTTAGCTTAAGTCATGGAATGAAACTAATAAAAGTGGCATAATATCCGCTGTTCCTGAACGCACATGCATGGGACAAAGTTGAGACAGAAGTGGGGGAGGGGGGGGGAAGCAGGAGCAACCAATAAACGGCAGACGTCAGCTGAGGTGTGTGGTCACATGACAAGGAGGTGAGATCACAGTCTAACACCTGCCTCCAACTACAAATTTGATTGGAAGAAAATGGTTGTAACACATATAGTTAATCTTTTTTTTTTCTTTTTTTTTCCTACGAGGTCCTGTAGGGTCCTCCTCTCCTCCGTGGAAAAACTTTTCGTCCATCACGCAACTTGACAGTTTGTAGAAGAATCACGTAAAGATTTAGATCTCTACCGTTTCTGACGCAGGGATTTCTCTCATTGTGCTCGGATCAAGATAAGTTTGCCTCCTTCACACTATAAAAATGAATTTGTGAAGATATGGAATATCAGCCATTCAATAAATTAATATACGAGTCTTGCATTTTAGCTTTTTCAATGTAGGTTAAGTTCTCACAACGCTAGCTGCTCTAGTATACTTAAGCATTTCGATGAGATTTCAAGTGAAAGTCTTCGTTCAGGCGACCTCAGATCATCTTGATCTAATATCACTAGATATTCACCATCTGCCGTGTAAGAATACATTTTAAACAATTAGTTGGAGCTGTTTCGTTTAGGGATCCTTCAGACAATACATGACCAGCCTTAATGCAATCCCAAGAGTTGCATTAAGTTTGACTCTAAGGGGACTTTAAAATTTAGGAACCCCAATCCTTAGAGTTCCCATCACTCCGGGTACTTGCACTAAAAATCAGTTCGTTCGATATGTTAATTATGTTTAAAAAAAAAACAAAAAAAAAAACAAAAAAAATATTTCGGAATACAGTAATGAGATCCTCTTTTGACACTTTGGTTCATTTCAAAACAGTTTAATCAGTCATTTGACACGCTTCTTTCCCTCTGTAAAAATGCATAGTCATTGTCAACGCCCCACTCATCTTGGTGGTGCCACGGGCCGTTGAACTTTTAAACTTAATTTCTCTGCTCAAGGACATTAAACATTATTTAGTTTAGTTCAAAGTTTGTTTTATCGGCGCTTTTTTATTTATTTATTTATTTATTTATTTATTTATTTATTTATTTATTTATTTATTTAATAAGCGGACTAACACATTGATCTCTCCGCATAATCAAGTCCCCGATGCTTTTGATTCGCACCGGCCTTCCCCCTCCCTCATCGCCGCTGAGCAGGTGGAGGCCGCGCACCTGCACGCACAGCTGCGCGCACCTTGTTATCGCCGTCGCTGCTTGACGCTCAGTCGGGCGCAGCGCGCAGCTCCGGAGTGACTAGAAACTTGCGGGTGTTTTTTTTTTTCTTTCTCATAAGAAAAAGAGCGCATTGAGCAATTTATTTATTTATTAAAAGGCATATTCCTTAAATTAATTTTGTTTATTCAAATATCCACTTTGGGTAATAGTGTGCTTATCCCGGTGAATCTCTCCGCGCTTCGACATGACACTATCTAATCCAATTAAACACGATAACCCTGGACTCACGTTTTATTCTCTTCCCCCTTTTCATTCCGCCCCAGCCCCTCTTCAACTTGCAGACAAGCACTCCTGGTTTTGTGTCAAAGACGGAGTCAAGAGCCCTCTCTTAATCCCGAGCAAGGACCACGAGTGATTGAAAAGTGAAAGGAAGCCCTCATTGGTCCTCGAGCTGGATAGTGTTTTCTTTGTCCTGCACTATATACGGTCAGTCCTTTTAATGTGGCTCTTAACAGAGGAACCACGTTCCGGCGCGGCTGTCTGAATGAATCCGGCAATATCTCGGGCTTCTTTTCTTTTTTTCCTTTTTTTTCTTTTCTTTTCTTTTTTATTTATTTAACATTTAAAACTTGTAATCCAAACCGCCTGCTAAGTGGGATTTAGGAATCAATTAAACACGTGAAGTGCGTGCGCTTAATGAGCCCTCTGTTTGAATAGGTTGGGCCTATGCCCATAAACATCAATAATCTATTTTAAAATTGACTAAATCTTTAAGCAAAAACGTAACTACACCTCGGGAAATTAATAACTTGAATTCATTAAAAAGAAGGAAAAAAAATGAGCCGAACTTAAACTGCATCTCACACCGTTTCCACTTTTTGACGTCATGTCTGGGAAATGTATGGCAGCATCCCCATATTGTTGGCTTGGATGCTGCAAAACGACAGGTAATTGACATTAATCCGCTCTGTGGCAGACTCAGGGGGGATGGAAAGTAAATGGAGATGCGGTTAATGAAGCACCGCTTGCCCTTTGAATCTCGGTCACAGCGTGCTGCAGGGGAAGTTTTCAACAAACTTTTATTTGTTGCTTTTTTTCCCAGATGTGCATCTTTAGACATAAGCAGAGGGAGCGAGATGGGGGGGGGGAGAGAGAGAATGAGCTGCAGATTGGAATTGTGTCAGTGAGCTAAAGTTCTGCTTTTATTGTTGTTGTTTTTCCAAGAGATGATTTAGTTTATTGGAGTGCTTCATTAGGCTAACAGGAGGTTATCCCTGCACAGGGTTATTGTTGGTGTTATGCTTATTATCATTCAGATTGGGAGAGCTCCCTGTAGGAGCCGCGACAGACGGACAGGGGCCAGGTGAGGGAGGGGGATTTCCAGCGTGAGGAGTCGCACCTCTCCTCAGCCGATGCAACAGGGGCCTGCTTAATGAGGGCACCTATGGGGCCCCTCCTGGATAGAGAAGCGGCCTAACCTCGCCACGGCCCCAGACGGAACTGGGGCACCTGCGCGTCTCTGGTCTCCCTCCTGGCTTCCTCCTGTCACCGCCCTCGTCGTCAAGAGTTCATGCCTCCAACTTCTACTTGTGACAAAGTCTAACGCTGCATATGGTTATTTTGAAAATCGAAGGAGGAGCTGGGCAGCCCTCCCCCCCATCCCCCTTCACCGCTCCCTCACTCCCAACGTAATGAACACAAGGCATGACTACTCTTCTCCTCCCTCAAACCTGAGGGGAATGAGAAAGTGAGCAAATCTCTTTATTATTATTATTATTATTATTATTATTATTACATCTCAAAGAATTAGAACATCATTGAAAGTTTATTTCAGTAGCTAAAACGTGAAACTCGCATAGATTTGTGAAAGACAAGTTGGGACATTTCAGGAGTTCATTTCTGAAATATAGAAGATACGCAAAATTAAATATGAATAAAGAATTATTATTTATATTCAATAATGTTACCATACTCTTTAGCCCATGTGCTGCACAGTATCCGCTCTCAATTCTCAAGGACTCCTTTTGTACGGATTGCTGCTTTAGTATTTCGTGTTGCTGAGGCGGTCAGCCTCTAAATCTGCTGAGGTGTAAAGAGTGTCAGGCGCTTTTCAACTTCCTCTAGACCAAACCTCTCGGATTCTGTATGTGGCTGGTAAATCAGGTGGAATCAGGTTGCTTGTGCACTTTTTTTCTGTCACACTTTTTCCTTCTATTCAACTTTCCACCAACAGGCTAAGATACAGCACTCTCTGAACAGCTAAACTCGTTTAGCAATGACTTCTTATGGTTTACTGTCTTTTGAGTATATGTGTGTGTGTGTGTGTGTGTGTGTGTGTGTGTGTGTGTGTGTGTGTGTGTGTGTGCGTGTGCACGCGTGTGTGTGTGTGACCTGTCATAATTTGATTCATTTTTGGAGAAACTGATGGTTAATTTTCATTATGACAAAACTAGCTTAAATGCACACTTGAAATACACCCTTCTGAGTGTTACTAATCTACATACGTGTTTCACATTTTCAATTGAATTATTGTAAGAAATGTATTTCTTTATTTACTTATTTATTTTTTGTTGATATTTTTCATTGATTGAGATTCACCTGTGCACCACGAACGTTACAGGTTATCAGTTTGGACAGGAATGCGACCAGCCATCACTCAAACATGATAATGAAATCACAACCTTTCAGATTTAATAGTGCAAAAGATGGATAGGCTTTAATATTTCCAGAGATATACTGTCATTAACAATGGCAAGTGTCTCCAAAGGGCCAAAAGGTTCCCGTCCCCAGTGGAGCTAGCCTAATTATACAATTAGTCTTGCGATCGGGACAGTCCAGCACCAAACGTCCTCTGGGACAGGAGCAGACACATTATGGCTGTCATCTGTACCTTCACAGGAAGGAGTCGCAGGCTGCATTGTTTGTGTTTTTGATTCTGTAAGTTATGGACAGCGACTGGCATCAAAGTGCTCCAAGATTTTTAACAGCTGTGGTTTCATAACTGCAACATTTTCCTCTACTTTTTAAGATATCCCAGAGGAAGTGTTGGAGCGATTGGATTTTCTCCAGCTGAATGGAGCATAGAGTGATGCAGTGCTGTTGCCCCCACCTAAGGCTGCACACTGCCGGTCAGCTGGCTGTAAAACACCTATGCTTTCTTGTTTACAAGAAAGCTAGATTTGACTGTGTAGATGTATTCCCAGCTGCATAAAACACGTGACACTCATGATGTGGATACCATGGAATAATCACCCATCATTTCTTATCCTGTTGGAGCCAAATACAAGAAATCGATGATAGAAAATTCAAATTAAAAAGAAGCTAGCTGACTACTGAATGCTTTTAAGAAAACATCTGGATCTTGTTTTTCAAACTTTGCCGCTCTTCTTGTTTGGCATCACAATGATCCCCTAAAGCTTTCGCAATATTGTAATAACAAACAAAAACACACAAAGTTCACACATAGATTTTAAAACTGTCTTATAGTCTTGGTTAATTTTTATGATCCATTTTCCAAGTTTTTTTTTTTAAGGAAAACTTGTAAATACAACAGCTTATTTATGAAATAGCAGATTTTTAAGGAAAGTACAACCCTTGTTAAAGAGACAGCGACCCACTTTGAGACATGGTGGAGCCTGTGTCTCTTTGAAATGTCTGCAGTTAAAACCAGCATGTTTGGCTTTACATGGTTAAAAAATTGCCTCTTTTAACCCGATATAAAATTATCGTTCAAAAACTCAAGCGTATCATAACATGACAAGAGCAGACAGGCTACATTTTGTCTTTACAATCTTTAAAAAAAAAAAAAAAATACTCTAGAGCCAAATGTGCATTCAGCGTCATAAGAAATCAGAGTGGTTGGAAAAGGGATGATAGTTTCTGTGGACAGCAGTAACGCCAAAAGTCATCTCAGCATTCAATCACTTCTTGCCCTAAGCCTCATCTGGGGCCTCACCAGACTGAGCCCATGTCTCTTTGAAGCTCTGGGCCAGATGGAGACCTCCATATCTCAATCCTATTGCCCAGCCAACCATATTTCCTTTCTGGCTTATCCCTGGTCAGTTGGAAACATCAAGATGCCACATTTTCTTCTGGACAGTCGGAGCCATATCAGCCAACGCCAAAGTCAAGTCGGCGAGAGCGAGTAGGTGCGACGCTTGTGATGTTTTTGAGGCTCCATACGGACCTCTTCCGTGAAGTCAGAGGGAGGTCTCGGCTCCTCGTACTGAAAGAGGCTGTGGTGTCTCCACACTGGATGCTTTAGCATTAGTTTGCTGGCTTATCGCGTTGAATTAGAACTCCTATAGATAAGCTGGACGCAAAGGTTGATTGCTAACCAGCTTCACCACTTTGCCCACAATGAGTATGTGACAGTTGAGCTATGGTGAGAGGCAGAGGAGTTGTTCTCAGTGCATGCGCTCTCTCGTCTTTCCTTTATTTTTCCGACTCATGCTGGAGTTTTCCTCGCTCATGTTTCTTCTTTGTGTACTGACATGAGTGTTTTTCTTCCCTTGTCTTCTATTTCTGCCCCCCCCCCCCCAAAAAATACCCCCAATTTCTTTCCCCCCCACTGTGTCTGAGGGATTTCTCCCCTCTCTGGATGCTGACCTTTTCTTGCGGTAAACCCAGATGCATTCAGGGGCCAGCCCTCTGATGTCGGAGGCACACAGTTCTTTCCAAGTCTGCCTCCGATGCCAATCTCTGTCCACAATGAAGAGGGTTGATCATACAAAAGAGAGGGGATTGAAGAAAGTGGTAGTCTGGCTCTATGCAGCTGAAGTAATTTTTTCTCAATGGCAGATAAGTTTGAAGATATGAGAGGTGGGGGGAAAAGAGAGAAGGATGGATTTGAATCACATTACCAAGGGTCATAATGGTTTGGGTAATCCTTTATTTATGAAGAGCTGAAGTGCATCTTTGCAACCATATGTACGTATCCGACACGTAGAAAGCTAGAGGATTTACCGCGACTTGGAAAAAGTATTCACATCTCTTAAACTTGACTACAGTTTGCAATGTGAAGCCCACAAAGTTCAATGTACTTTTTCAGGGTTTCTGTGGAGCAGATCAACAGAAAGTATTGCAGACAATCAAAAGGAATGATAGTTATAGGGGAAAAAAAACCCTGAAAAGTGTTCCAAATCCCTTCAAGAAACCACTAAACCAACCATTAGGCTTGTGGTGGCTCTAGAGAAGCAGCAGTGATCCACTGCTAATGTGGGAGAATCAGTCAGCACAACAACTATAGTGATGCATCTACCAAGTCGGCCTATATGTGTGGTGGAAAAAAGAAAGCTGGAGCTGAAAGAAAAAAGGAAAAAAAAAGAAGTGAAATTTAAAGTTTGCCACAATGTAGCAAGTACATCTGAACACACTCCACTATGAGGCATGGTGGAAGCAGCATTATGCTGTGACGTTGGGTTTCGTCAACAGGAACAGGGAAGCTGGTCAGAGTTGAGGTGGAAATGGATAAAGCTTAAATAGAGGAAAATCCTGTAAGAAACTATGTTGAGGCTGCAAGAGAGTAGAGAGGGACCGCTATTCTTTAATTCTAAGCAAATTGCATGGCCCAGTCAAAGTCCAAATCAAAAATCAATTGGGAATCTGTTACGAGTCTTGAAAATCGAAGTTCACATTCTATTATGCAAAGAGGAATGTGCAACACAAGCTGTTTCTACAAAGTGTCGACTCAGGAGGGACTGAATACAAACGTGCATCACACTTTTCAAAAATGTTTAAAAAAAAAACTTTTTACAGCCATGTATAACTTCTCTCTGCTCTATATGCTCTAGTAAATTCCCCATAGATACACTAAAGTTTGTGGTTGTAATGAAATGAAATGTGGAAAAGTCATAATACTTTTGCACTGTGATCACATGTAAGACATATGTAAATTGTAAACATTTATGGCTGAAACACTGTGGTCAGATGTGATTAGATCCACATGTTTTCTCAGTATATTTAAACTGTAAATCTGTCAAAAACAAAAACAAAAAAGTGCAGCATTTTTGAATAATAATAATTTAAAAAAAAAGGTCATGAAAGTCAAAGAAGCTGCCAGAAGCGAAGCTGTTTCTTCTTGTTCTGTCCAGCATCATGCAACCAGCATCATCCCTGGGCACAAATCAGAATACAGATCACTAAAAAGTCCATCTGCTGCACTTTGATGGAGTAGCTGACCATCTCCCTCCACCCGCTCTCATCCCCACTTTCCAAGTTTCGCTGAGGCCTACATCCTGCATTTAGAGGCTTTTAGAAAAGCCTTGTCATTCAATAAGAGGCGACTGGGGGAAGCATGCTCACGCTCATCTGCACTTTGGTTTTCTACTTTCTGGCCGGTGGGCCGTATAATAGGGCCAAGGTACGGCGGCGGCGGCTGGCTCATGCGGTTGTCCGTGGACGACCTTGCTCCCCCTCACCTGCAGCACTTGGAGCGGCTCCCAGTCCTGGGATGGGGCTTTTTGGAGCGGCACCAAGTTTCCGTACCCACACAGATGTTACTGAGCCACCAGATTTGATGTCAGGTTCTGAGTGATGCATCACGCTCCTTTGAGCAGCGGTGCAGCACGGCGAACAAGCCCCATACGTTTGCGAAACTCAGATATTTTTTACAGATGAGATAAAAAAAAAAGTGTTTGTGTAAGTTTGATGCTTATGTTAGCGGAATTTGGAAATTCATAATATTTAGAGGATAACTGCCTGGTATCTGTGTCTTTAAACAGAATTTTTGTTTCTCTCATTTTAATTACTTTATTTTTCCCGTTTACCATTTTTCATTCTAAAAACATGGATGGTTTTTGGGATGATGAGACTTTTCACTTGCTAGTCAATTATAGGTCAAATGAGAGCTCTAACAGGTAAATAATGTGCAAAGGACTAAAGCACAGGTGATGCTAAGACCCGTCTCACTAGGGCTGCGCTTCATCTAAGAGCTTTAACATCAACTTTTAAAGATGATACAAAAGTCCCACAACTTCGATGAAAATATTTAAAGAATGAATGCCAGACTAAAGAATAATGTGTGGGCAGGGACTGAGTTTGCACGGACAACCTCAGAAAATTCAAGTAAGCATTTAAAACATGGAAGCTTTTGAAACTTTTTGAAACTTTTGATTTACTGCAGAAAATACAGAAAGAAAGTCACTATTTATTCCCTTTTCCCCCCCCCATGAATGCGGTGTTCTACGTGTGCTTCCAGGGCACCGACAACAAAGTCAGACCTATGTGTAGACTGTGGTTTATGATTCAGATCTTGTGCCCCAGTACGTCTCTGTGTCTAGCAACGCCCCTGCTGAGACAGAGCAAAAACGCGTTGAATATAAGGCACCTTCAAACAGAACTTAGAGTTTGGAGAAGACCGTTATATAGCATTAATAAGGACACATGTGACTCAGTTAATTCAATGAAGTTCCACTAAAAGTAAAAGAAAAAAAAGCTAATAAAAATAATAACGCTCCGCAGATCAGTTTCTTGTCCGATGTGGAGCTCCTTCGCGAAACACATCGGGGCTAAAGGGTGAAAGCACAGCTGCTGAGACCGGGCTAAAGAGGCGCGACGTTCCCCCTGGAGACATCCGACAAAAGGAGGGTGGAAAAAGTCTCTATTCAAAACTTTCTTCAAAGGCCAAAAAAAAAAAAAAAAAAAAAAAAAAAAAAATTCGCATCTTAAACTTGAAGACCAACATATCCCCTCCAGGCTGTCGAGCATGAAAAAGAGGGGAAACAAAAAAACAAAAAAAAGAAACATCCAGGCTGACTTTTCGCTGAGCAGACTGAAAAACTTGCGCTTCACTTACGATGGGGGGGAAGAGAGAGAGAGAGAGAGAGAGAGAGAGAGAGAGAGAGAGAGAGAGAGAGAGAGAGAATCAACTCCGAATAGAAAGTTTTGTTGACAAGAGAAGAGTGTTGCAAAGGCAACTGGACTGCTTTGTTTTCGGACCTTCTCGTGAAATATATATATATATATATATATATATATATATATATATATATATATATATATATATATATGTGTGTGTGTGTGTGTGGGTGAGAAAATAAAAAAAAGGTGTTCGTGAGAAAATCACGAGACAGTAAGACAAGCAGGTATTGTTCTGCTCGAACTTCTGCTCAGTTTTGACGCACACAAATTGTTTTTTTTTTTTTTTTTTTTTTTTTTTAAAGCAAAAATCCCCCCCCTTTTTTTTTTTTTTTAAAAACCTT
>NW_015114615.1:57254-63697 GCF_001443285.1 Poecilia latipinna
AAAAAAAGGGGTTTTTTTTTCCCCAAATTTTTCTTCATTTTTGCGCCCCCAAAATTTTTTTTTTTTTTTTTTTTTTTTTTTTTAAGTGCAAATCCTGCGCCGTTATGTCGTTTTTGAAAAGACCTGTGAAACTTTACCGGGAAAGGCGTGAAGAGAGCAGCTTCATTCTGTCAACAGGAGTTGGGTAAATATTGATTAAACTCAGACCCTGTCGTAACCCTCATTTTCAGGGGCCTTGGCCTCGCGTTTATCACTCGATGTTCTTAGTTTTCACCCAATAGGGATCAGAAAAAGTGTGATTTTATTGTGTGGCCAAAACCGTGACAAGGTGTTCGCAGGTCTGCCCAATGGGATCTGGAGATTTAGGGCCCACGGTGTGAAGAGTGGCACTTCCTTTCTCATTTCTATAAATATAATACTCTTATTATTATTACCATCTCTTTTTTTCCCTTTTTTTTTTTTTTTGTCTCGACTGCGTTCTGATTCCCCCGGAAAGGTGAGCCGTCCCACGGCTGCAGGTGCTCTCTGATCACACACTCAGAGGACGCTTTAACTTTTTTTGTCGTCGCTTCACATGCAACTTTCGTGCGCATTGTGCCGGCAGCATTCAGGAGATGGATAAAGCTTGTAAACGCTGACAAGTCCGCGTTTGTTTTGGGTCCACGCTCGTCTGAGAAATTATCGCTCAACCCCTTTAAAGGGCGCAATTGAGAGAAGCAAGCAACGTTCTCACTGGGACCCTCTCTCTCTCTCTCTCTCTCTCTCTCTCCCTCTTTTTAGTTAACTCCCACCTCCTCCCCCCTCTTTGTCCTCTCCAAAGTGGCGTCTGCATGTCTGACTCTTGCCAGTTACTGATTTGCAGGCAGTGTATGTTAAGGTGGCCCATGTAAGTGATTTCCACGGACATCCCACTAAAGGAGAACAAATCGCTGACAAAAGCAGCGCCTTTCCCATTCAGCGGCGTCGTTAGGACAACCCAAAAAGTATTCCTCAGATAATAAGTTCTACTTCAAAGCGTTTCTCGCTGAAGGGTGACCGCTTCACTCCTTTTTATTAAGTCCCCCCCCTTTTTTTTTTTTTTTTTTTTTTTTTTAATGCGGCCGCGGAGTGTCTCTGCTTATTTTCCATCATGTTTATTTTGGAGCGTCTGTTTCCTAACAGGAGCTTCTCTCCCCTTTTTCGGGGGTTGTGGGGGGAGGGGGGTTACCTATTGACAGGGGCGTCTACAGAGAGTTTTAGAAAGGGGCGGCCACGTGGGGGCCCACTAAGTCTTAATGGTGGTGGAACACAGCAACCGATTTATATTTTTTATTTATTTATTACAAAATTTCTGAAAAAAAGTGTAATTGAAACCATGTTTAGAAACTATTAATTGACACTAATGCTTCCCGTTTCTGCCCTGTAAATATTAAATTTCAATCATCCATTGACAATACAGTGATTGGTAGCAGTAGTACAACTGTTGGCTATTCTTCCTATTTAAGATTTTTGTACTGTTGCATTTTTGTTTGCTTCTAGTCTGACTTTTTGGGGTGCGAAACGGTACCATACATTTCCTACTGACCTGCTTTGACACTGGATAGTTAAAGTGAAATTTTTGTTCCCCTCAAAGTCATCTCATGAAATGATATGCGTCAGCAGCTGCTTACATTCGGACGAGCGCAAACAAGAATCAGAACCTAAACTATATGGGAATACAGTGCAGTATATGATTTCCAGTTGACAGTATTGATTTAAATAAAACGATAAGTGAGATTTGTGAGCTTCCTGTGACCTATCTTTGTCATGTACAGGTGTGAAGTGGAAGCCGGAAGAGCCAAAATGGCAACTTAAGTATGAAATGGGGTAATAAATTGAAAACATATCTAAAGTCAATTGATGCTATTCATCCGTCTGCAATGAGTGTGTGATTACACCTACATAATCCAAAATTTTAAACAAAAACACTGCAACTCCAGCAACTTTTACTCCGGGTAATCATTCCTTAATTTAGTAATTTACTTGGTTCTTACTTATTGTTGGCTTTTTTGCTTTTGGATTCATCTTTTAATGATGTCTGGAATAATTTATTAGACACTGTAAAGTTTTAGAGGCACTAACATTTCCCACAGTGATCATTATTAGCTACCACACAATATAACATGTTTGTGTTTTTCAGAACTGCACTTTTTTTTTTTTTAACGGCATCAACATAAAACCCGACGGTATTCGACGAATCAATCCTGCAGCTCGGTATTTAAGCAGAAAGCGTATCGCTTTCACCGCGCTCAAACAGCCACTTCTGCACATCGCTGTGAAATGAAGTGGGAACTGTCTGGAAACGTGTAAATGATCTTTTACGGAATGTCTCGGAATTACTGGAAAGACACACCACTGACACAATTACACAATTACACACCTCGTCACAAGTTCTGGGTTACAATTGACCCCATGTTGTAACTTGCTGTAACTTGTTCCATCCTCCAATTTGTTGCTATGGCAGAATTTAATTTTTTTCATGTTTTTTTTTTAATTGTTTTTTTTACCTCTGCAAAAGTTAATGATCGCAACTTGAGCTGTGCTCTCTCTCATATTTTTGTGTGACCCAAGTAGTGATCCTGATATAATGTACAAGTTCAAACTCCATTTAATGAGAGAATTAATTTTGAGATAAATTGCTGTGAAATTACAGCTAATGTTCCCAGATTTGATTTGCCGTGTACAATAAGGAGACAGCAGGCTCAGAAGTTACAGCGAAAACTTGTAGCATGCTCTAAGGTCAAAAAAGTAAATAAAAAAAAGACAAAACCATATTTCCGTAACAGATAAATATGCACATTTTTGCAATCCTTTCCTCTCTTATGGTCACTCTTAGGAAAAAAAGTACTGTGTTAGCTAACTTTAAGGGTTTGCTAATGACCCCCACCCTCCTAATGATGAAATAACACCACCATATTGGATAGGGTGCCCAAATAAGTGAAATATTTTGGTATTTTGTTTCTTTTTCATATCCAGTAAAACTTATCATGGCGTTCAAAGAAAAACCCATAGAGGTCGGTGTTTAATAAAGTTCCTTTGCACCAGCTAAGAGCATCTTATCTTGTACTCTGAATGAACATTAGAGCAAGTTTCCAGTTCTCATTAAATTCTCCACGCTGACCTGAGTCAGGTGTGTCTCAATTCTGACAGGAAATAGCTGCTTTTACACCCCTTTCCTATTTTATCATGATGTTCTTCCTACACAAGAATAAAAGTGTCTTTGAAGATTTATTTATTTTTTTTTTTTTTGCTGTTGTGACTCTGTACAGTTCTCAGCTTGCGTGTCAACGTCATCTACTGTACCCGCCAGTGACAACACGCACTTCAGGAGGAAGAGGTGGTGAGGTGGGGGGGCGGGGGGGCATCGCCTTCCCGACCCACCCGTGCTTTGATTGGACTCCATTTAGTGACAGTGCAAACCGGACGTATTCAAATGAGAGTGTCTCACTGCCCGATTGCCATAGAAATCCTAACGTGGCGTGCGAGACTGTCAAAGCAGGCGTCCTTTCCCCTTGAGAAGCTGCGGAAGCTTTGAAGTGCTCGCATAAACCGACGCCGGTCAGTTTTTATTCTACAGACTGGACGGGCAACTCTTTGAAAGTGAGATTCTGCGTTTTTTTTAATGGAGGAAATGAGAGGGGAATCTACTTCCCACCTCCCTTTTTCTTCTTCATACACTCTATAGAAATCTTTGCGCATTGTCAGATATCTTTTTATCTTTTATTTTTCCCATGAATGATTCATGCCTGAGCCGCTTTGTGTCGTCGCAGCCTTTTCAGGAACTAGCGCCATTAGGGGGCTGTAAGTTTTCCCATTAGCTCAGTGATTAGTTTATATCAGCCCTCCTTGGCCTGTTGGGCCTGATTCTGGGAATATGTTAAAGAGAATGAGGGTGCTACTTCAGCTTTCCCCATTGCTGTTGAGACTGATGGCTTGTAGACTCTTAATTAAAGTTAAAAAGGCTATTAAAAAAGAGGGGACAACCTCCTTAAACCTCTTAATAAACCTGAGAATAGCCACTATAGGTATTTTGGCTTCTGCTGCAATCATTCCACACTTGTTTGCTTGTGTTCGTCCTGACTGTTTTTATTAAATATACCAAGAGTTTTGGGTTGTAAATTAAATCTGAAACATCAAGGGTCTGCACAATCATAACTGATTCCTAACCCCCCCCCTCAATTTTTTTTTTTTTTTTTTTTTGTCCTTAATCCATACTGTCCACCGGCATCATGCACCTCAATATGAAAGACACATCACTACAAAAAGGCATGCGAGAGGAGGGACTTTTTTTTTCTTTTCTTTTTTTTTCACATTTCACGGCCTATCCAGGTAGATGATTTCATCTTTTACAGAGCACAGATTTTAAAAAACTTCAACATAAATTTGCAAAAAAAAAAAAAAAAAAAAGAAGATTCGAACATCAGTAGGGCTCTTTACATCACCAAAACTGATATTATCATTATTATTATTATTAATATTATTATTAATATTATTCTTTGGTGTTTCTGTAATTCCAGTTAACAACACGGACACCAGCAAATAAATTACAATGTACAAAACGAACCCCTCCGTCAATAAAACTACACAACATTCACAAGCATCGGTACGGTTACATATGTACAAATCCATACAGAGTCGACATTTTTAGGGTCTCGGGGGACTTTTGTTTTGTTTTGTTGTTGTTTTTAACCGGACTCTATATAAACGAGTGTTTCGCCTGTGTGTATGTGTGTGTGCGGTGTTTTTTCTTTTGTTTTCTTTTGTTTTGTTTTTGTTTTATTTTGCATAAAATACAGTCTTAAATAGTTCTTAAATATTACAAAAAAATTCCATCCAAAGCGTTTAAAAAAAAAAAAAAGAAAGAAATCTGAAAAACAAGAACTGCTCAGACACTCGGTTGATCACTTTTTGCCAAAACCAAACTGTTTTTTTTTTTTTCCTGTGTATTCTCGTCAATATCTGTTTGTTGTCACTCATGAGACAGCAGACAGTACCCCGCCCCCACCTCCACCCCCTGGTGTGACATAATGTGACATATTTTCAATTGAAAAAAAATTCAATTTTAAGTCCAAAATATAAGACTTAATAAAAACCTGTGTGTAAATTCTTTAATATAAAGTCAAATCAGTCAAATTGAGATTAATTTTAAGTAGTGATCTTCAAATATAGTCTGATTAAAGGTCGAAATTGCTTCATATATATATATATATATATATATATATATATATATATATATATATATGTGTGTGTGAAAGGTCAGGGGGGTCATCTCAGAGTGAACTCTCCTTGTGCAGGCGAACCTGCATTGCATCCACAGTTTGTACTGTTTCAACGCGTTGAGCTGCATTTGTCGGTGGTTCTGGTGGCCAGTACTTATAAAGGGGTAAAGTCAATGCCGAGCAGGACATAGTCTGGTCCGGGTTGTAAACAGGCAATCAGAGCATCGTCCTCGGGTCTGAGCCTCTGAAAGTGTCCTCGTCGTCCGAATCCGACGTCGGCACGTCGCTGGACGGCGTGTGCAGGTGGTTGGGCCCCCCGCTCCCCTGGCACACGTACCACTCGTTCAGGTTGGTGACCTGCGGGGAGAGGTTCGCCGAGCGGCTCCGGTGCGCCTCGGAGCCCGGCGAGAGATTGTGCTCGGCCACCAGGGTGTTCGTGGAGGAGATGTAGGCGACGTTGGCGGAGGAGGGGGGCGGCGGCGGGGACTTGCAGTGCACCTTCATGTGTTTCCGCAGGGAGCTCGGGTGCGTGTAGGACTTGTCGCAGCCCCGCACCTTGCAGTAGTAGGGCTTGTCACTCGTGTGGACGTGAGAGTGCTTCTTGCGGTCGCTGCTGTTGGCGAACTTTCTATCGCAGCCGTCAAACTCGCACTTGAAGGGTTTTTCTCCTTTGGACAAACGAGAAACGCACACAGTCATCATTGTGGGTCTGAAAGCTGCCAGAACAAACCCAGAAAAAAAAGAACGCTGGAGCTACTGCAACACAACTTGTCAGCGTTAAATCTTAAAGATTAGCTACTCTTCCGCCACTGAATGCCTATCCGCTGCTTCACACCCACTTATCTCAACATATGAGCTTCATTCCTCTGTTGAACACGTGTAACATCGCCTCCAGGCCTTCTGGTTTTCCATGTTTGCATGTGGCTGGGAGAAGGGTGGGGGGAAGGCACTCAGGAGACCACCAGGAGACGCTTGTGTAATGTCGCACAGCATTTTTTTCCTTCTTTTTTTTTTTTTTTTTGCTTTTTTTGCTTTTTTTCCTGAGGCGCAAGTTCTTATGTGTGCAATTTAAAACTATTTAAAGCTGGACTTATATTTTATACTCTTTTTGATCAGTATCAAGTTTTATCTGATTATGTCCCTAGCAGCCGGAAAGCGTTGGTTCTTGTCAATATATATATATATATATATATATATATATATATA
>NW_015114615.1:67775-71184 GCF_001443285.1 Poecilia latipinna
ATATATATATATATATATTTGATCTCCGTACAGAAGAACAAACGCCATGTAAAGCATGTTTAAAAGAGAAACTGTCCAATTCTTATCCAAAATTGTCTCATCAGGTCAACTCAGTCATATGAACTGCTTTGCATTCAGTTGCATGCACTCTATTTGGATCCTAGTCTATCTCAACTGCTATGGCGTAAAGCGTCCTACGCCCGAGGACAATTACATTTACGCGTGCAGTAGTATGTACGTAAGCACGTTTTACAAATCATATGCGCTAATCCTTTCACGCCTCCTCCGGGCGCCTGGACCAGTGAGCCGGAAAAAAAAAAGTTAATATTAAAGAAGAGACGTAATTAATGTTTACTTCTCTGCAATTACTTTTTCTCTCTTTTTTGCGTTAAATGTTTTACTTCCATCTGTGCGCAATTACGCACGAACACAACCGTTTGTTTAGGGAGGTGAACAAACAGTGCAAATGCTCAGCGATCACGTTTTTTTGTTTGTTTTTGTTTTTGTTTTTCTTTCCCTCGAGGTTTTGGACGCAGAAAAGCATGCCTTACAGACCTGTGTGCGTTCTCTTGTGGATCTTGAGGTTTTCCGACCTGGCGAACACTTTCCCGCATCCTGGGAACGGACAAGGGAAGGGCTTCTCTCCGGTGTGAACTCGGATGTGGTTGATCAGTTTGTACTTCGCCTTGAAAGCCTTCCCCTCCCGCGGACATTCCTCCCAGAAGCAGACGTGCGTGCTCTGCTCGGGTCCGCCGACGTGCTCCACCGTGACGTGGTTGACCAGCTCGTGCATGGTGCTGTAGGTCTTCGAGCAGGGCTTCTTCTGGCTCTGCTCCTGGTCGATCCACTTGCAGATGAGCTCCTGCTTGATGGGCTGCCGCATGTATCTCAGAAACGCCCCCGCGGCTCCGTGAGGAGCGGCTGCTGCGGCGGCGATGTTGACGTTGAGGTTCATGGAGTTGTAGCTGTGCAGGGAGGACGCGCCATAGTGTTCCGGCCTGTGCCCGAAGTGCTCCGGCCTGCCGTAGATGTCCCCCGGTAGACCCAGGCGCATCTGCCCGTTGAGGGCATGGTGGTGGTGGGCGCCTGGGGACGCCTGCTCGTGGAGTCCAGTGAAAAGTGAATGGGCCCCACTTTCCGCGTGCCCGTAAGCACCTGTTGGCGAGATGAACATGCCATGGTGATGAGGGGAGGAGGCGGAACTATGCTGGTCGCCAAGTGCATGCATAGCAGAGGCTGAGAGTTCTCTCCTGAGGATGAAGTCCCTGCTGCTTGAGTAGCCTGAGTGGGGGTGAGCCACGGGGAAACCCACTGTGGTCTGAGCAGGAGTGAAAGATGCCGCGGTCTGGGCTTCGGGATGGCTCTGAATGTGCTGAGACGGGCTAAGTTTGAGAGCATTTGTCTGTGCCATGTGCTCGGGTCCAAATGGAGTGAGTGCCACTCCGGGGTCGTTGCCCAGCTCCCCAGGGTGGAGGTGGGCATGGTGGGAGAGAGGGTGATGCCCCCCTAGCCCCGGGAAGCCTGTCATATTCTGATGAGGAAGGGGCTGAGTTGCTGCCAAATCCGCTAATCTTATCGCCGGGTTCCTCTTGCTTAAAGGGGGTTCCATAACTTACACACACAAGTCCATCCGCGCTCACCGCAGCTGCTTTTGCGCTCTAAAACATGAGGAAAATATGTACATAAGGGTTCTATAAGTTCTTTTGTCCGGCTTCTAACTCTGCTTGCTCCTTTCCCCACTCTGTCCTCAAGCGATTGGCAGAACATACAACAGTTGGAGGACACAGTGGGGAATACAGTTTAGAAATGGCACTGCGGGTATTGGACGGATTTCGGTGACTGGCAGTTAGGAGAACGAAGCGATTGGCTGTCGTTCAGCGCAGGGGCTCAGCAGGGTTCCGCCCCCTCACTCTCTTTATCGCTGTTGACTCCAAAAAGTTGTACTCACAAAGTTACCGAGCGGATCTGGTTTGTGCGTCTCTCTCTCTCTCTCTCGCTCCCCCCCTCTCTCTCTCTTCATCTGTGTGTGTGCGTGCGTTCGTGCGTGCGTTCGTGCGTGTGTGTGTGTGTTTGTGTTTACTGACGCCGATGCGTGTGTGGATGACCGAAATATCAGTTTACGCGACAAGTGCAGTCCAGTTCACCCTGAGAGCTGGTGTTTCCAAATGCCTCACTAATATTCTACCAAATAAATAAATAAATAAATAAATAAATAAATAAATAAATAAATAAATAAATAAATAAATAAATAAACCAAATGCTTGTTTTTGTATAAGATGAGAAGATCACAACTAGACTGCAGAAGAGAGAGAGGGAAATACGCACACACACCAGGGGTGCTTTTTTTTTTTTAAAAAAAAATCTATTTAATATTCAGAAATTTTGGTAAACAAGATCTGCCAAAAAATAAAAATAAAAATAAATAAAAATAAAAACATAGAAGATGACCATTGCGCACGAGTGGGAAAATACACACACAAAATATATATATATATATATTTAAACATTACAAGACAATCTACGGTATAAAATGACAGTGATAAATAAATAAATAAATAAATAAATAAATAAATAAATAAATAAATAAATAAATAAATGCGTGCACAGGGACAAAAAATACAAATGACAAAGTTACATATGATTCAGTAGAAAATACATTTTCTACTAAACACTCCAGGTTTTGTTATTCTTAACCGGATGTTATTAATATCCTCAATATCCTAGTTTTTGCTCGTCAACTGCAATCACCTGTGAATCTGGGGTTACTTAATCTGCCTTTCATCACACGGAAGTAAGTAAAACCACACAACTACCCTACTATAAAATCGTATATACTTATTTAATGACTTTTCTTATATCTTCACCAATCATCAATTTCCATTGCCTCCGAAAAAAAATCTCGTCCTATTTAACCCTGTGCATCTTTTGTAAAAGTTTTTAATGAAATGTTTTTATTTACTTCTTCAACTCCAACTTGTACTGTGACGCTACACGTACCTGTTTTAGACGATAATGTTCTCCTATCACAGATGTGTTATTTGTCCTTCCTTCTGAACTACAGTAACACACCTTAAAACTGTTGATCCCTGGTTCGCAAATGGCGGTTTGTGTGCAGCAATAAAACTGCAAAATGCCCCAAAAGTGTTTTTGTCCCCCCACCCTGTCAGTAGATTATTTCAAATTCATAATTTTCTATTAAAAAAAAATGTTTGACTCAATTCAAACTTACTACAACGGCACCACAGGCTGAAAATGATTGATGAACTTTGTAATTAGCTGCTATGATAAATATATATTTATCTGTATATTTGGATATATATATATATATATATATATATATATATATATATATATATATATATATATATATATATATATATATATATATATATATATATATATATATATA
>NW_015114615.1:74562-77225 GCF_001443285.1 Poecilia latipinna
TATATATATATATATATATATAAATAAATAAATAAATAGTTATAAGGGTCATTTAACTTCACTTCAATAGTGACTCTCATTTAATTTGGTATTTTATCCTATAATTTTAAAGTTCCATAAATAAATAAATAAATAAATAAAATTACACCCTTTTGTACGAGCTGTTATGTAGTTAAAAAAAAAAAAAAAAAAATTCTGTCAGCTCCAAAACAGCGCTTTGCTTCATGGGAGCCCATTAAACACACAGGAGCAGCTGGAGCATTGTTTATGATTTTTATGCAAGCTTTGCTTCCCAAGCCCCAATAAATGTAGACGTGATCCATAAACACACTTAAAAAAAAATCTGATTTTGGTTATAAAATTCGTCACTGGACTTGCTGGGCGATTTACGCACACAAGTTTTGGTTTATGCATGACTGCACGCTGGGGTAGACTTTCCTTCTTTTTTTTTCGAGCAGAAATTACGGCACAAATGTTTGCGTTTTGAGTTAATAACGGTTGACTTATAGTTCCTTTATCACCTTAAAAGCTGACGATATCTCAGACTCAGTAAGAAGAATAAGGATTGAGGGTGAGGAGGGAGGGGGGGGCATCAGAGACCCTCTCTTTTCCTCTAAAACAAAGACGCTTTGTCATAAACTGGGTTATTTTACAAAAAGGAGTCAAGGGGCGGCATATGTGGTCTTAACGGGTCAAAGGTCAAACATCCATGAAACGCAAGGTCGCCGAAGCCACACAAGTAACCTTCCAGCGTGTCAACATATTGATACTGTCGGGCCAACAGAGAGGAGGAACGTTCCTTGTAGTAACGCAGCCGGAGCGCCCCTTATGTGATCAAGATTGTAGGTTTTATTGATGGCGTTTCCCCCCGCACGCAGTGCTGAGGCTGTCACTGCGTTCCGTGAGCTCTCACTTCCCATTTTGACTCACATTTCCAGTGATTTATGGTACTACATCTGCAGAACGGCTCTCAATGTGTAATATAGTGCCTCTAATAACCTGTTGAAATACTGCTCTTTGGGGGGATTTTGCAATGGGCCAGACCCTCTTTTTTTTCCCCTTCTCCTTATTTCTTTTCCTTCAGCTAGAAGTGAGCTGCAGTCTTCCCCTATTGATTTTTTTCCCTTTTTCTTCTTTTTTTAATTTTCTTTATGCCTTTCTCTCTATCTGGGGAATGCTCCCTGGTTTTCCCACAAAAATAAAGAACTTCTTATAGGGGTCGGCAGACGTGACTTTGAACTTGGATCAGCTCCTGCGTTTCCTGTGGTGCGGGTTGAAATAGACTCGGGAGAATGGCGCACACACAGCGGCCCCAGCCTCCCGCCGTTAACTTCGAGCCAGGAGACACACAATTTTTAAGAAGAAAAAAAAAAGTAAAAAAAAAAAAAAACTTTCCCTAGGCTTTCGCAGTTATTTGTCGCCCAGAGTCCGTAGAGTCGAGACTGACTGAGGGCTCCTCTGTGGTGAACGGGACAAGGGAGCCTACGTGGATTTTTATGTGGTGAAAATGTAAGTAAACTTCCTTTTTGGCTTTGGGGAGCGAATGAGCAGCTGTGATGTATGGCGTGTGTGTTAACCGTTTCGGCTCAGACTGAGTGGAAAGTTGCCAGGAAAACACGGGCATAAGAAGAAGAAGAAGGAGAAGAAGAAAAAAAATGTCTGAACGTATTTTTCAGCCAGATTTCAGGATGAAACTAAAAACAATCTAAATACGACACGTTTCATCCAAAAAAAAAAAAAAAAAAAAACAGCCTCAGATTTACAGACCACCGAGGACTCACTTTGATCCGTTTGCTGTTCACCACCACGAACATGCAACTTCATTTGGTGTGGTGGCTGCCGGGAACCGCAGAGGGAGCAGCAGAAGCAGCCCTCTGCAGAACCATTAACATTAAAGCGCCAGCAACAAGCACCGGCGGTTTGTGGGGTGAAAACTGGAGAACCACGACCGGATCCAGTTGTGGTCGTTTGGGGGGAAACCACTGAAACCCACATGGAGCCGCACATTTATGCTTTGTCAACTGAGTCTATCTGCAGCGGCGAGCCCCTCAGCATTATGATGCCACCACCATGATGGTGGCGGCTGTGAGTTAAGGGTCAAACTTCAAATATGGTGTCATCTAGTATAGGTCCTTTGGATGAGGTTGATGGGGTTGTGAGTCCGTTTGCAAATGTTTATGTGACTATATGTTGCTATGGAGATTTGTGTTAGAAAAGTTTCGTTTCTTGCGTTTAGACCACGAAGTTCAACTCTGGTCTCATCAGACAGCTGATGCTTTTAAGATTTACAGGAGTTTTACCTATAACTTTATAATGTGCTGGTTTGTGTTGGATTGAAATTCCAATAAAATCTATCTATCTATCTATCTATCTATCTATCTATCTATCTATCTATCTATCTATCTATCTATCTATCTATCGACGTTGTGTGACATGTGACTTGCTAAACTTTGAATACATTTAGAAATACACAAAGCTGCTGCGCCAGATTTTGGCAGGATTAATCAAGCAAATCACTATTTTCCTGTCTAACAAATTGTTTATCATTCACTGCCATGACCAGCGTAACACCCTGAAAATATCAACAATAACAAGACACAAAAAAAAAAAAAAAAAAAAAAAAACCGCGCCCTTTTTCCCTTTTTGGTTTTCCCTTTACCCCT
>NW_015114615.1:80445-85460 GCF_001443285.1 Poecilia latipinna
AACCCGCGTAAAACCCCCAAAAAATAAAAAAAAAAAAAAAAAAAAAAAAAAAAAAAAAAAAAAAAAAAAGACGCGCTCTCTTCTCCCTTGTCGTGATTCCTCTAAGCCTGCTCAAAAGAAACATGGGTTTGGGGGACAAGGAGGGGAGAGAGAAAATCTTCAATCCTAAAAAGTAGGCGGTAATCGTTTGCTTGGAAAAATGGCGTCGCGCTATTAAGTCGCCAGAGCTCTACCTGCCATTGGAGGGGCACCTGGGATTGATGAGGCGCGGTGGCCAATGAGACTGCGCGGAAAGAGAGAACGGGCTCCAGTTAAAGGGGGCGGAAGAGGAGGTAGAGCCAGTCCACGGAGAAACAGGGACCCTCCGCCGATAAAGCGCTCACTCCGAGCCAGAGACATAAATCCGTGCCCAAACTGGACCGCGGTGAATGTTTTTTTTTTCCTTTTCTTTTTTTTTTAAAGTCTTGAGATGCTTCAACCACTCTCGCTTGTCGTGCGCAGAAGACGTCTAATAAGATAATTGTTTTGATCGAACAGTATTTTTCTTCTTCTTCTTAGTTTCACTAAAGCACAGCCAGGAGGAGAGGACACAAGGGAATCCTTCACTTTCGTTTGGATTTTTCGATCCCATGTAAATTAGATTTTTTTTCCCCCTTTGTTAGTTAAATTGAAATCTTTTAGTTATGCGCGGAGAAGCGCTTTTGATTCACGCCTGATATGGTGTTTCCAAAGCTGGAAGTTGCATCGTTGCGTGTCAACATTTGATCTTTTTTTCACCTTCTTTCTTCTTACTGTAATAATAAAAAAAGACATCTGCGCTGGTTTCGTAAAGTAAATTAAATTTAAAAAAAAAATGTTACTTGATGCTGGCCACCAGTTCCCCGGACTGGGAGTGGGTACGTTCGCCAGGCATCACTCTGCGAGCGAGATGCAGGACAGAGACTTGAGTTTGGCGCAGAACAGCTTTGTAGACTCCGCACACATGGGTGCGTTCAAGCTGAACCACGATCTCTCCCCGGGACAGAGCTCTGCCTTCACCACCCAGGCGCCGGGCTACCCCGCTGCGGCTCTGGGGGCCCACGCCGCCCATGTCACGTCGTACGCGAGCTCTCCTTTCAACTCCACCAGGGACTTTCTCTTTCGCAGCCGCGGCTTCGGAGAATCCTCTCCGGCGAGCGGCCAGCACGCTATTTTTGGCCCCACTGCGGGGTCCCTTCATCACTCCCACACAGACACTCAGAGCCACATTCTCTTCCCCGGGATCCACGACCAGCACGGCTCCCACGGCTCCCCGAACGTCCTGAACGGCCAGATGAGGCTCGGACTGCCGGGTGAAGTTTTCGGGCGCTCCGAGCAGTACCACCAGGTCTCCAGCCCGAGGACAGACCCGTACTCGGCGGCGCAGCTCCACAACCAGTACGGCTCCATGAATATGAACATGGGCATGAACATGGCAGCCCACCACCACCATCACCCCGGTGCCTTTTTCCGCTACATGAGGCAGCAGTGCATCAAGCAGGAGCTCATCTGCAAGTGGATCGACCCGGAGCAGCTGAGCAACCCCAAGAAGTGCTGCAACAAAACTTTCAGCACCATGCACGAGCTGGTCACGCACGTCTCCGTGGAGCACGTCGGCGGGCCGGAGCAGACCAACCACATCTGCTTTTGGGAGGACTGCTCCCGGGAGAGCAAGCCGTTCAAGGCGAAATACAAACTGGTGAACCACATTCGGGTGCACACGGGGGAGAAGCCCTTCCCGTGCCCCTTCCCCGGCTGCGGCAAGGTCTTCGCCCGCTCGGAAAACTTGAAGATCCACAAGAGAACGCACACAGGTAGGCCCCTAATTTTAACCACGGCGCGGCGGGGGTGAGGGGGAGGAGTGGGGGGATCTTAGATTTTAAAATAGTGCCTCTGGGAATTACCTGTAAATTGATTTAGACAATTAGGATTTGTGTAATTGTTATTGGCCTGCGTGTGCTGCTATTTTTTCTCCCCATGACATCCTAACCGCGTCTTGTCCACAGAAACTCACAATAGAATCTGATTAAGAGCGAGTATTTTACGGCTACTAAAGTAGATCGCAGTACTGGTAACAAAGTAGATTTGCAACCGAAGCGGCTATCATTCGTTTTTAACCATTGAACGTGCTCTCTTTGGACTCCTTTATAACTATTCTATCGGATGTTAAAGCAGGTCCCCCCTCCCCACCACCCTCTTCTCTCCACCTCCTCCCGGTCGCACCGAACGCTTCCGAACTGGTGCTGTTTACTTTTTATTTAACGTCCAGTAGAAATGGGTCAGTGAGAACAGTGGGAGCGCTTTGCGTGCGCAGCTGAGCAGCCCGGGCTGGCGTAGTAAATCGCATCAGCTCGTTCACGAACGCGCTTTAATAGCGCTTATCTCCTCCGCTGCGCTCCTCTCCCCGTTGCATCGCGTTTTATCTGGGCTTTATTAATTAAATATTTCGATCTCGACTCGTGCATCTCGTTGTTGCGGATCGCAGCAGCAGCAGCAGGGGGAAAGCCTTTTGTTTGCGCCCCTTCTGATATGAGCTGAGGTGCTAGACTGGGCCATTATCAGCTACTTTTTTTCTCTCTCTCTCTTTTTTTTAACCGCATTTGAACGCATTTTCTTGGGGGGAGGGGGATACATGAAATTGATCACGTGCTAATTAGATTTTTATTGTCTTCGCACCAAATGGTATGCCTCCAGTGTAAAGGCCCAATCGACAACGGCCTTCCCACCCCCCAAACCTCCCCCTTTCTAAATCACTATGCGCATTATTTAGGCTAAATAAGTCTTCCAACTCATCCCCTCCTCCTCCTCCTTTATCCACACTCGTTTTAAAATCAGCTGCCTAAACTTTAAACACCACTGCTAGAAAGAGAGAGAGAAAGAGAGAGAGTGAGAGAGAGAGCGGGGGTGCGGAGGGATTGAATTTTTACGCACAAATCTTGTTGTTTTACTTACATCAATGCAACACCTGAGGCGATTTCATTAAGAAAAAAAAGACATTTGACTCATATGTATATCTGGTTGTTGTTTTTTCTTCTGCAGGAGAGAAACCTTTCCAGTGCGAGTTCGAAGGATGTGACAGAAGATTCGCGAACAGCAGTGACCGAAAGAAACACATGCACGTCCACACGTCGGACAAGCCATATCTGTGCAAAATGTGCGACAAGTCCTACACACACCCCAGCTCACTACGAAAACACATGAAGGTAAATAATATCTGGTTTATGGAACAGTGTGTGTGTGTGTGTGTGTGTGTACTATGATGTCAATGATCAAATCTCTGGTTGTGTCTCAGATTTTGCATCGTAATAACTGAGACTTTTGTCAGCTGTTTGCAAATGTCAACATCTGCCTGTTTTTGTTCTTGTTTGTGTTTTGTTTTTGTTTTTTTTGTTTTTTTTATCTTCAAATGCTTGATTCTTCTTTTTCTTCTCTCATCGACCAGGTCCACGAGTCCACTCCATCTGCGTCAGACTCATCGCCAGCTGCAAGCTCCGGTTATGAATCGTCCACACCCCCGGGCCTGGTGTCCCCCACCACCGAGACCCAAAGCAACACTACCCTGTCCCCAGCCTCAGCTGTGCACAACACCACCAGCCACAGTGGCCTGTCCTCCAATTTCAGTGAATGGTATGTGTAGGACTGAGCTCGACAAAAAACAACAGCAAGCCACACACACTTCACAGCACTGGGACATTCCACCGGATATACTTTTTATTTGGAGACACACACACATAAAAAACAAACAAACAAACAAACAAACAAAAATCATTTATTTTGTATGTTATTGTCCACCAGGCAGGATGATGATGATGACCAACAGAGGAAAATGTGTATTATAAATAAATCGTAGAAGGGTGTGTTTCATACTGTAAATAGGAACTTAAAAGGAGAGGAAAGAAAAAAAGAAAAAAAAAATCCACGTTCCCATTTGGTTGTGGTAGTTTTGTCAAGTCTTTTGGTGTATAGATGTTCCTTCAGATAGCTGTTTCTCTAACTGGAATCTTAGTGCACATATTACCATTAAAACCTGTACAATACTGTTGAATATTGTGATCCTGAGGCAAACTGATTGTACTATACTAAAACATTTATAAACTGGAGAGAGTGCCAAAGTTAACCTTCTAACTCCAACAGACCACAATAACCATGATCGTGAATGTATATTTTAGTTTGCTGGGGCTTAACTTGTGATGTTTTGTGCTTTGCAAGTTCGAATTGTGAAGAAGAAGAAGAAGAAGAAAAAAAAGAGAAAACACTATCTGGAAAGATTGTGAGGTCAAATAAACGTTGTGTCGTTTTTTCAATTTATTTTTATGTTTTGTTTGTTTTTTTTCTTTTATTTTTTTGTTCTCTACCCACACACCCTTTCCTTTTTTTGTTGTTTTTGTTGTAAATATCAGCTGCCATATTTATCCATTTGTAATTAAATTATGGTATTTACTTGCTACAGATGAAACAGTATTTATAAAAAGAATGTTTCTTTACCTATAAATATGTACAATGACGAGCTACGAACACGGGCAGTTGTTACGTTCTGTGCTAATTTTTGTTCAAAGTTTTAAGAGGTGTTTCCTTCCTTTAATTGTGATAAGAATTTTACTGCTTACAAATATAATAAAAATGTGTTGCAAGTGCTTAATAATCCTTTTGTCATCTTTTTTTTCTTTGTTGCTGCTGTTAATGTCGCTGGCTGCTGGTGTTTTGGTGTCTGAGCTGCATGGTGTTTGGCATCTACCTTTGGAATGGATTAGGGCCTTCCAGAAATGCTTGAGGTTTCAATTCTAATATTCAGGTTTGCATCATGACGGATGCTGACAGGCTCTGTCAGCATCATGCGTGCTTCTTGGGGTGCATGCTCTTTCAAATCCAACTTAGACAGAGAAAAAAAAGTGTATATATATTATATATATATATATATATATATATATATATATATATATATATATATATATATATATATATATATATATATATATATATATATATTTTTTATTCAT
>NW_015114615.1:90187-92007 GCF_001443285.1 Poecilia latipinna
TATATATATATATATATTCGCCTCCTTTAGTGGCTGGCCCGCTGACCTCCTCGGCTGAGCAAAGGTATGACCCGTGGAGAGTGGGAAAGGTCAGCTCCACAACAGTGCGTCGATGTCGGTTCCTGTTCGGCTCCTGCTGCGCTGATATTGATCCGCAGAGAAAGGAAGCGCTTTTTTTTCTTTTTTTTTTTGTTTCCTTATACTTCTCACTGCTCTTTGTACGCGGTTGTTTGTACTGTAAGGATGCCATACTGTAAATAAGGAAGAAACCACTGCCTCACTGGGTCAGCTGCGATTCTCCAGCCTCAGTTCAAAGTTAGATTCTAGAGATCATGTAAGGTCATTTGAGAGTTCCGGTCGGGCTTAATTAGTGAACAAAAAATAATAAATAAAAGTTTAGGGGTATTTTTATTTCTAAGATTGCACAACTAAACAAATGCAATTAAACAAAAAAAAAAATAAGATTAAAAAAAGTTTTAAAAGTTTCTTAACATTTTGCTATATGAGCGAAATATTCATTTAATTAAACTCAGAAGCTTAAATGGTTTTAAACTATGTGCGATTGTATTCAAACAAACAAACCAAAAATAAAATAAAATAAAATAAATAATAATAATAATAATAATAAAAAACGATCATCCAGATTGTTTGCAATTTTTATGATTCATGTCAAAATATGACAGATGCGTTCAGCGAGACCAGCGGGAAAGAACGATGAAACGCAATTTAATCACTGCCACATATGCCACTGCGCGCGCACCTATCATACGTCAGAGGCGATGAGTGTTGCGGCTGCCTAATGTTGGTGATGGAGGGGAAGCAGGAGACGTTGGGCTGTCACAGACCCTAATATCACAGGAACATATTGATGATCATCTTGACAGGAGCAGGGTTGGTTCACACATCCATTTCTTGAATGTGGTACTTTTGTGTGTGTGTGTGTGTGTAGACTTGTTGGTTTGCGCACGTGGAACTGATCAGCAGTGTCAGTCGTTCGTCAATTTGCTCATCAAGTACACAGACACGTCACGTCTGCGTGACGTGGCGCTTTTATCAACTTTTACGCGTGTTTAAAAGGATAATCAAGTTATTGTGATTTATTACTCTGACTTTTTCCCTTGTGTTAATTATGAATGGATGTAAAAATAAATAAAATAAAATAAAATAAAATAAAATAAAATACAAGTTAAGCAGCATGAAGAGGCAAAAGTCCAAACACGCATGAATTCGTTCGCTTTTATGCGCCAAGGTCAATCAGATGATTTTATAGCTTCAGTATTTTGAAACTTGCCATGATGTCTCGTTTTAATATGCGAAGTCTTCAGTCATAGGTTTATCGGGTTCGCCTTTAGAAATGAAACTTTTGCCTTTTTAAGCATGTGGCACGTTAACGTGTTCACTCAAAAGGCATAGAGTAAGGGAATGGCGACAGTTTGTGGCACGAAAGACTAAATCTGACTTTTTAATCTTATGAAAATAAAATAAAAAGTTTCGGCCATTGTGGAATTACAAGATTGTTAAAATAAACCATGAGCAACCTTCAGAACAAAGCAAGAATTACGCTGGTCATTTAAAACTAAAAACAAGTACTTAGAAAGTTAACTTGAACGAAATATACATTTATTTCGAAAAGAGATTTAGATATTTCTGGGAAGCGCTCTCTTGCTCAAACTCCAAGCGCTAAACCTACTTTCTGTGATGCTGCTTTGTTTCTCCCCCCAAAAAATCTGTCCAAGTTCAAACCATCTCTATATATCCATCTTTTTTTTTTTTTTTTTTTTTTTTTTTTCATTCTCTGGGGTGGCCCCTTATATTAATTT
>NW_015114615.1:95238-119903 GCF_001443285.1 Poecilia latipinna
TTTTTTTTTTTTTTTTGCTTACCTGTGGGGGCGGCCCTTAGAAATTCTTGTCTCCTCAGCCAAATTAATTTTCACAATGCCAGACTTCCCAAATCCCTCCCTCGTCTCTCCCAGCAAGGAACAACAGAGGGATTGCAGGGGGAAACAAAATCGTAGGTGTGCATGTTTTCAAAGAAAACTTTTAAAACAAACGCCACATCCTTTAATTGAATTCGAGTGTGCCCGAATGAATACGTGTGGAGGGGAATATTTACAAAGAGCCGCTGTCAAACCGATTTTCCTTAAAATAACCCGCAAAAGCCAAATAATACAATGTACTGAGATACATTTCTTAGACAAAATTCTTGTCTATGAAATAAAGTTATTCAGTCACTCAGATGTTTAAAAAACATCCTGTCATAGTATGATAAATATGATGTATATAGCTTTTATTTCAATTACTAATTTTATCTTACAATTGAAGCTCGGAGCTTTTTGTGTGGTCCTCATTCATTCCAGCTTTATTAAGAAATTCAGGTCCATAAATACAGAAACAAGACGAATCTCCATATAAATGGCAAAGAAATATTTATTTATTTTATTTTATTTTTTTTACAAAAGTTATAGAGAAATGAGGAAAACATAATAAAAAGTAAGAAGTTTATGTGCACACATTTAAATCGGCGTACTCTCATTCTGGATGAGTCATGGCAGGAGGAGTGGTGAGTGCAGTACAACTACTCTGCATAACAACAGACAAACATTAAATACTCAGTTTCTTAAAAATGCTTCCACTGTGCAAAGTAGTGCAAGTTGCACCATTGTCACATGTTTCTTGTCTTCCTCCCCCCCCTCCCCCATTGCTTTTATCTTAAAAGTAAGTTAAAGTGTTTTTTTATATAATTTTATTGCGATTCAAGAAAATTCTGAGAATAAATAAAAACGTATTTTTATGAAATTACTGTCCTCTTTCATTCTTCCTTTCTCTCTTCCTTTCTGCTTCCATCTGTGTCCGTCTCTGTCACGCCGCTGCTCATGTTGTGCTTTGCACTGAAGTCCATGTACAGTCTGCCTTCCTGTGCAGCGCAGCTCCCATGGCCTTTCATCTGAGGTTCAGCGGCCGCCTTTTTCTTTCTCACACAGATGAATGTGTTTGAGTGAAAGAGCCGGAATGGCTGTCACTTCTCCTGGCACGGCGGAGAAACAAACAAACCCCCACCCCTCTACTCCCCACCGCCGCCACCACCCCTCCTCACTCCTTTAAGGAAGCTGGCGCAGGCGCCTCCCATCGGACACAAACACCACAGAGTCAGAAGCACAAATAGCCTCAAAAGCTAAACGCTCTCCCTTTCATGCAGAACGCTTGGCTCGACTGGTCCTCTCATGCACACAGAGAAACACAAAGTGGAGAGGTGCAGAGTAAATGACATACTCGAGCTCGACCGAGGTGCGCTCATTGTTGTGGATTCCCCCCACCAAAAAGACGAGAGAGTGAGAGGAAAAAAAAAAGTGTTAGAATTTCACTAATCCCTCAAAAACTCAGCATCCTTCCCTGCTGGTGCTTTTGCAGCAAGGTTCTCAATATGGCTCCCAGACAGCAACTTGCCAGTTCTGTTTATTCACCTCAGTAGGTAATGTGCTGCTAGGAGGAGACATTTCCAGGTACCTCCTTTTTTCTTTTTTTCTTTTTTTTTCTTTTTCAGCCAAGGCGCTTCAAAACAGGAGCAGGTGTACCATCAAAGTGCAATTATCCGCACGCAGAACACAAAAGAAACCAGGAGACACACACCGGATAATGTTGCTGATTTTCTGCCCATGCATTCACAGCTTATGTGCTTCTTTGCACACATGAAAAAGAGAGGAACATGTGACAAGATATGCAGAGATGACTTTTTTTTTTTTAAAGAGCGTAGCACCTTGATCTCCACAGACATACTAAAGACTTCCTATTCTATTCAAAGCAAGCAAGGGTAAGGAAACTTCCAATTTCCTCCCACCTGTAAACATGCCGTTTTACCTTGACTCCTTTGATGTTCACACAGGCCAGGCCTGTGACCCCTGGGGGCAACTCTGCAAAGAGGTGACTGGGTGGTGTGTGCTTGCTAGCTATTTATTTATTTATTATGAGAATGCCGCGTAACGGAACAAAAAAAAACTCATGGTATTTTACGGGTCTCCTTGTTTTCTTTCAGGAAAATCCAAGGAAAGTCCACAGTAAGCTTTTGATTAAAGGGGTAGTGCGACAAAACTGCATGAGAGTTTGTTAAAAAGGGTATGCAGAGCTAATAACTTATTTGATGTTGATAATTCTGTGTTTTCCATGAGTTTATATCCAGATTAGATTCTCTCAGAGACTGAAGCTAACAGGTAGCATGTCGGGACTCAAGAACGAAGAGGAATTTTACCATCTTAAAACAGCTCCAGCGTCAAATACCCCACAGCAGTTCCTGCAAACACTTTCTGTTTGTCCGTTTGCATTGAACAATTACTGGCAGGGAGACCTATATTTTTGCAAGTGAAATGAAGAGTGGCGGCTGTGCGCCAACGATGAGCTTCCCATATGAAACTCGTACTCAGAACAGAACATAGCACAGATGTGTCCAGTCAGTCTTATACAGTCCACCACCATGTGGGGTTGACATTAACCCTTACCCCCCATCCAGACTCTCTTCCCATCCCCCCCCACTTCTCATTTAGTGAACCGGCACTTAAAGTATTTAAAAAAGTTGCAGATTTTACCACTACTTTAAAACTTTTTCACATAGATATGTAATATAAATGAAATGTATAAAAAAGCAACGTCAAGCAAAAAAAAAAAAATCTTACTTCCCTTCCACTGATTTGTTGGTGTAAAGTCAATTACCTTATCTCAAATAGGAGGTCATTTTATTTTAGAACACTGTTGGTGATGGCACTTACCAGGCAATATAGTTTTTACAGAACCACTAACCAATATTCACAAGCTTGCGTCTTGCATGCTCTCAAAGAACATTTACATTTAATGCTGGATAGAAAGGAAAAAAGTTACACTGTGGTTAGCTTACATGCTTGACCTCTTGCCAGTTAGCATCCCAGGATACAGGATACAGCAACCTTGTTGGCAGAGTGACTCACTGATACTTGACTTTGGATTAACATACAGCATAGTTATATCGGTATGATGACTTTGAAGAAAATGCATTCAATTTGATATAGGGATTGATATGTTCTTTCATATGCCAATGTAAAATGCGATAGTCAATAACTTCTTGTCAGCTGAAACTTTGAATTTCATTGTGCTACTTGCTGTGTTAATGTTCTGTAGTGTTTGGAAAATTGTTCAATCATTCACAATTGTAAGAAAAAAAATTTGATCAGATTAAGCGGCCAACCCCCTCAATTGGTGTCGACATTTTTTTTATTTAAACCCTGGGGACGCCAGGTCTGCTCTGATTAAAAAAAAAAAAGGTAAAGTAGTACAAAAAGCCAAAAAGAATAGGAACTTTTAAAAGAACCTCATTTTATTGATTTATTTTTATTTTTTTTGCACTACTTTGTTTTCTTGTTATATCTTGTTGATTTATGCAAAATGAAGATGCTTAGAAAGTTGCAGGTAAGATATTGACTGCTTGTATCTGACTGACAGAACCTCACTTCAAAAGTCCTGAGCCGTCTGTTAAAAACAATATAAGACAAAGTCGGAATTTGTGAGTCTTTCTCGAGTGTCAAGAGTTTCTAAAATGGACTGAACAATCCCTGAATGCTAAACAACGAATTACACGTTGAACTTTGAGACAAGAACACCGTGTTTGTTTTTGAAACAACGCACTAAGAACAGAGAAGCCAGATGTAGACCGTGTGAGGAAAAAGAGCCTGATGTGACTCCAAATGGGCTCATCTTGTCTCATGTAAAAGTCTGATCAGATGAGATTCAATGCTTTGTGTTTTTTTTATTAGTAAAGACAGCACTGATAGCCCATAAATTCCCCAAATTACACACGCGGCACTTGATTTGTTTTCTCTCGCAGTGACAGCAAACTCAAAGGGCACTGGTTAAAAATCTTATCCCGACATAAAAATCTAATCTTTAAGTCACGGCAGATCAACTCGTCTAGTTGATCTCTCTATTTGAACATCTATTGTGACAGGTTTTAAAAAAAAAAAAAAGTTTCAGAGGGGACTGTTGTTTGTACGACAAAACAATTCGTACTTGAGAGCCAAGGTGTTCCTGTGCCCCTCCGCTGTCACTCACGTTCAACTCTGGAGCGAAAAGACAACAAAAGTCCCCGCTGATATTTAAATAGATTTATACGACGTGACACAGGAATGAGTTGAATTATGCCCCCCCTACTAGTTCTCACACAAACAGACACACTCTGGCCTCCCAACCCTCCTATCCCCTCGCATGTGTTTTCTCATTTTCTGATTTCGTTTATTGATTTCACTCCGACCCCCCCGCCCCGCCCCACTTTTCAAATCACACCAAACGACTCCTGACACGAGATTAATCCAAATGAAGACGCAGCTTCCAGTTTCACTTGGAGATGATTAAATTTCTCGTGCGCTGCGACGTGACCGTGTTGAACGTTCAACGTCTTAAAGCGCATCGGTGGTAAAAGGCTGTCTGACTTCCGCTGGTTTTTGCCTAATGAGGCGGAAATGAAACGGGACAGGGATCAAACCGGCTGCAGGCCCCACGATGCAGACAATATTCAGTAAGTCATTATCGCTCTGATTTTAACCGCGTTTTGTTGTTGTTGTTGTTGTTTTTTTCCACCGCTAGACCGTTTCTCTCCTGAGGGTTCTGGTCACCAGACGAGAGAAAGGAAAAAAAAAATAAATAACAGGTTGGTGAAGGCTTCCTCACATGTAAATCAGCACACTTGGTTAGAATGTTTCCGTCAAAATAAAAGTCCACTTGGTCGCAACGGCAATTTTAGGTGATCTGTTGTGTATCCTGACTTATCCTGGAATGCCCTCCTTTATTATATTTGAGGAGCTCTGCTGCTGTTTCTTGCAGGTTTATCAGTGTTGGCCTTTCTCAACAGGGCGCCACTCAGATTGCACCCCATAGACACTGTCAGATCTCTCAGAAGAGGCCAGACTTGCTTACCTCCAGTTCCTGAGTTTAGTGAGCTGGAAGGAGCTAATTTGATTGACTTTCACCTCCTTCTTTTTTTTTTTTCTTTTTTCTTTTTTTTCTCTCGCCTGTATCTCAGAGTCCCCTGACGGTGCGAGACTTTTCTGCTCACTGAGTGTATTGACAGGCAGTCAGTTAGCACTTGACATGTCAATGTCCAGTCTGCTCGAGTCTTGTTGGATTCCGGGTGTTTCTGTATATTTTTCGTTGATGGAGCCGATACGCTTGGCCATGAAACAGATTATTCTGGACTTGTTCTCCATGTTTCACAAGTATGCAGGTGTATCTTGGCAGTTTGGAGCTGATTTGCCTTCATTTATTCGAGCTTTGATCACACGGTGCCTGGAAGCTAAAAGAAAAGTATCTAGACTCCTTAAACTTTTTAATATTTTACCTCATGAAAAGCACAAATGTCAATGTTTTTATTTTTGGATTGTTATGTTACAGGCCACACAAAATCAAAAACAACAACAAAAAAAACCAAACAAAAAAAAACAGCAGGGCTGATAACCCAAAATGAAATGCAACATAAACACTTCCTTTCAGAAGTCATTTAATATGTATGAAGAGCCCACTTGTGAGTAATTCATTCTCTTACTAACAATAATAGTAATAAAAGTGACCTTCATACTTTGCCAAGCTTCACATTCCATGACTCTTATTTACCTCTGAAGGCTACTGGTTGTGTTTAGGATTTTGTTGTGGAATACAAGTGGCTGAGCAAAATTAATTAGTACACTTTTCAAAGCTTTATTTTGAAAAAGACTCAAGAAATGCATGTATTTATTAGCATTTACTCTTTCTTCAGCTGCATGAGTTGCGTTGTTACTCCTCCTCCATGTGAAGCTGCCAACAGAATGAGCTGTCCACCTTCAGGTTCAAAGGAAAGCAGCATGCTTCACTGAGCAGAAAAATACAACAGTGACACATAATACTTATTTATTGTACAATTTTACTCACTTTGAATTTAATGCCAGCAAGCGGTTTTTTTTTTTTCTTTCCCCAAGTTAAGCATCAGGCCACAAAAATGGAAAAGCGGTGCCCTCGTATGGCTCGATAATTTAAAATCCACAGAGTGTCTCTTCTCAACTATAGTGAGAGAGTTTTAGATTTTCATAACATCCATTACGTCATCCCGTCTTAAGAGTTAAGTCAAGAACAAGTGTCAAATAGTTGGGATATGTGAGACCGTCGGACTAAATTCAATTTGGACATTTTCACCGTTCATCAACACCGAAGGCATTTGAACAGCATTCAGGAATCCCAACAACTCCTTGGTTAGACCAAAGCTATTTCAATAGATTCTGTTGTATTAATCAAAACACAAAGTTACCTCTCTGTACGTATGGACAATGTCTCAGTTGGAGAAAAATGAGGAGGGGAAAACCTTTCTCCAGTAGCGGTGTGAAGGTTCACGTGTCACAGAAACTATCAATGAAAACACTGTTTATTTCAAAAAGACAGCACCAATAAGATCCAACCCATACGACAGCAGCAAAAACTCTACAGTAATGAGAGCTCCTACACCTAGTCTTTGGTCAAAACCTGCTACAAACAATGGATGTGCATAGACACCCATTTTCATGAGTATTTCCATTTTGTCAGTCCCTATTTTTATTTAGGCCAGGAATATATATCAGAAATGTGACTTTTTCAGCTTCAACATCCTGTTCAACTCGTCCATAAGCAGACTGGTTTGGCCAATTTAATCAGCCCAAGCAACTTTTCAGTCCCCCCCTTATTTTTATTTTTTGCATAGTTTAGGCCAGGGTTCCACAACCTGCTGTGCCAGAGCCGCATGTGGCTCTTTAGCTCTTCCTCAGTGGCTGGAAATGACATAAAGCTGAGCAGCATTTTTGAAAATAAGGATGATTAAAATAAGTTATTTTCATGCAACATGTGGATGCAAGGGATATTCGTCATTTTGTTCATTCATTTTATTTCATTCTTTAAATCAGTTTTTTGTTTTATAAACGTGCATTCAAGAAATTTTTTTTTTTTTTTTTATATACATTCATTATTTGAAAACACCAACAACAAACTGAATATGTGTGGGGGGGGGGTTTAACCATAAACAAATGTTATAGTAGATAATGAAAAATAAACTTCTGTTACACTGAGAGGCAAACAAAGCTGGTTTATTAATTGTCTGGGATCATAGAAGATTTCAAAATGGCGGCCTTATCAGTCTCTGACACATCAAGCAGTCCGCCTATGCATTGGTTAAGCCCCGCCTTCCCTTTTTAAATTGACCAATCACCTCAGGAGTCCACAGTGCAGGGTAAGGAAGAGGGAAGGGAGAAGGACATACAGTTAACTTGCACACAAAATAAACACTAACAATTATTTATCAATAATAAAATATCAGGCAAACATTTTATGTAAGAAAATGCACAATTTACAAGTCATTTTATTTGTTTAATTACTTCAAGCTTCAACCAATCAAACTCCAGCTCTGATCACTGCACTTCCTATAACAGAGCTGGGTTTGAGGCGGGCCTTCCTCTATAGCAGGGACACAATATGGCTGCCACAAACGACGCACCCACAAGGTAAACATTTCAACCACTCACTCACACACACACACACACACACACACATAATGTTCACTTACAAACTCTAGAGCTAAAAAGAAGGTTTGAGGAAAACGTATTGCTTCTTATTAATTTCATGAACTAAAGCTATCTATTATTGAAGGACTGTAGATTTTGTGAGGGGAAAAAATATTCCTTTGAACACAGTTTAAGAAAATGAATGTTGATTGAAAGGACAGACAGCTTCAGCTATAGTTTAATGTTAACTTAGAACTGCTTTAAAAAAGACGTTATATCTTCGAAGAAATGCATAAAGCATTTAATGTAAAAATAATTTTAAAATTGTATACATGCTTTTTTTTTAAAATCAGATACCTCGCCCTTCAAAGCATTTGCAGAACATTCGCTTTGTTACATTGCTTTTTGAAATCAATCTCACATTTTTCATTTGTGATTTCAATTACTTTTTTGAAGGTTGCAAGAGCTCAGTAATCATTTATTTCTACAAACATCCAGTAACTGGAGGCATTTTGCTGACAGATGGAGTGCACGGTATCTACATGCCAGTGCTTAAGTGACAAAAAGTGTCAAGGTACCACTTGTTTGTCATTGTGCTTTCATTCATCTTTGTGACACATTTATGCATATATTGCCAAAAGATCCACATTTGTCATGCGAGGCATGAATATAAACATGACTCCAAAAAAAAAAAAAACGTCACACCCGGCTTTTTTTTTTTTTTTTTTTCCCAACACAGCGATGCAGACTGACAGTTCCTCCTGTCTCCTGTTTTCCTGCTGCAAACCTGTGAAGGAGGTGTTGATGGGTGTGCAGTGCCCTGCTTTTGGAGAGTGGGCTAAGTTTACTTCCCACTGCAGGTCTCCAGTGCTGGGAGAACCGTAGCTATGGACCCCCAGATCCCATCAACAGGGCAGTGGGGCCATGCAGGAGCCCGAGTCCTACCAACATTTGGGGGGTGGAGATGGAGAATAAAAAAATTGGACCCTCCATTGACAGTCGCTTACAGCATAGCGGGAGGATGCGGAATAACATAAAAAAAGAGCGGTATTCATGACATGATATTTTCATGGCTGCTGAAAAAAACTGAAGGGGGGTCGTCTCTTGCTCTTTTTTTTTTTTTGTTTGAAGGAAAAACAGTTTTCAGTTTAAACGCATTCAGATTGAGCAAGAAATTCCCCCATGCATTAAATATTTGGAAAGTGTCATCGCTGGCTGTTGATAAAAGACAATCCTTTGCTGCATCAGGGAGCCATGCAGATGACACACTGAGAAGAATTCGCATTTTTGTCAGATGCAGAGAACGCTTCCCCGAGCATAACAGCTCATCTTCCCCTCCCTGCGCTCTGACTCCGCTCATGTCTCCCTCCTCATTTTATGGCACGTTTAATGGAAAGGCTGCGAGACTGGGAGGAGTGATGCTCAGGGTGGAATAACATGAGCTTTAACTCGGATACCTCCGGGACTTAGGTCCTAATCAGGAGGATGCGGTGGCCCAGGCCAAGGGGAAGATTTATGATTATTACGGCATGTTAGCACATGTCTCAACAGAATGGACAGATAGATGAGCTCACGGAGGGCAGGATTAGCCGGCCCACATGCTGATCGGTGACTACCATGCAAGACTGGCCTGAGCAATTTGAGCAAAAATAGGTTTCCTTGAAGGATAGTTGTTCAGAATGTGTCATTTTGTTTCAAGAGACGCCTGTTAACTCACACATTTTATCATTTTGCGAATCACAAACTTCCTTGTATTTTACTGGGAACTTATGGAGTAGACTAAAGCAAGCTAGTACATTAAGTGGAAAGATAAAAATATAACATTTTCCAATTTTATTTTTATTTTTTTAAAGCAATCCAAGATCTAAAAAGTTTATCGAGCCAACTTTTACTTTGGAAGCTTTAGGTAAAATCCAGTTAGGAGTCATGCAGGGGAAACAATCCCTCACCACACCATCTGCACTGAGAAAATGGTGGTGGCAGCATCATGCTGAGGGTAATATGGTGGAGATATACTACTATGTATGCACTGCTAACTATATTAGAAGCAGGTTCTTTAAAGTATTGCCTCGAACGGACTAAAGACAAACGCATGCCACACTTTTCAACATTTTAATTTCACAAAAACAAGATCTAGAAACCATTATAAGCTTCTGTATCCTTCATAAACATATTATTTTTGGTGTATCGCACAAAATCCTGAGGAAATACATTGAAGTTTGGGACCGTCGCATGGTAAAGTATGAACACTTTTGCAAATAGTACATCAAGCAAAAGTTAAGACCCATTCTGAACAATAAACCCCCTACAGAAAAAAAAAAAAAATGTGACCATGTCGCAATGTCCTTTGAGGTCAAACATTACAGGCATGCAAATGTGTTTTCCCCGCGATTCAATGTTGACTTTGCAGAAAGATTTCGTTATTTTAAAAAAATAAATAAAAAAAATAGCAATACCCTGGCAGATAACCTTCGAAAGTGGGGACTCTTCAACATTTCACGTGTCTTTCAACATGCGTGTGAAAACATTTCATGCTTTCTGACAGTGTATGACCCTGCATTGTCAGAGAAAAATGCACTGTAAGCTGCTAGGCATGTCAAGCCACAGTATGGGGTCCCTACTTGCGCTATAATCCCAGTCGTGGCCTTTTAACCCACTGCGACTCGCCATTCTCTCCGCCGCTCTCGCCCCTTTTTGCACCTGACAGTGGAACATGGAAAAACAAATGGAGACCTTGAAAACCATAAGGCTCTGCTTGTTTGCCCTCTAAGTTGTGACTCTTTCCCTCACCCGGGTTTGTTTGTAGATTTAACCGCGTTTAGCTTAAAAAAGAAAAAAAAAAGCAATGTCTTTGGAGGAAAGGACTCTTCTAAATTCACTTGCAGCCTGGGGATGCTATTGATTCTCCTTGCCGAAGCTGTCTCATCTCTGATACACAGGCTGCAGGTTTTTTTTTTTTTGTTTTTTTTTTCTTTTCAGTCAGGTAATGTTTTCTCACCTGTCAGAAAGTTGTTGAAAGATGAAATCTTGCTCGACACTAACCAACATCTTTAGAAACAGGTTTGTTTTTAGCAGCCTTCTGACTGCTTTGAAAGAGATATTTGCAGAACATCTCCAGAAAAACTCACAAGGTTCGTGCTCAAGTATGTTCAGATGTGCTTCCCACCCCCTCCCCCCCCTCCCTCACTTATTGTTTTAATGGATGCATTTCTGTGTGCCAACCATAGAAACAAATTTTGGTAAACTTTTAAATTTCAGTTGATTTTTTTTTTGCCTTCCTATTACATTTAAAGCTTCAATGTAAACTTGATTTCACTTTTCTCCTTTACCTCCAACCATCCCCCCCCTACTTTTACTAATAAAGCCACGTTCCCTGCTGATGGAAAATTGTCGGTTTACCTCGCGCTACAGGGGTCCGGGCAATCAGTCCTTAGAAAAGCAGTGCCAGGTTAACCTGCTGTGATAGTGGACTCTCGGGAGAGTGCCCCACCTCTGCTTGACATGCAGAGGCTCTGTTCACCAATAAGAGGCATGCCCACTACACAATAGAGCCGCTCCAACCCTCTTCAGTTTAACGTTATAAACAACAATCTTCTGGTCCGGGCTGTGCATGCATAAAATTGTTTATTTTTCACATCTTGTCTGATTGAATTTCTAGTTTTGATTGAGTTGGAAATCCAGCATTTTTCTTCTCTCTCTCTCTCTCTTTTTTTTCTTTCGTTTTTTTTTTTTTTGTTGTTTGGCAAAGCTTTTTCTACCCCTTCCCTAATTTCATGTGAATGCTTGATTATTTTTGATTGCCTTGCTTCCTCCTAGCTTGGCCGACAGTTGTGTCATACGTCGAAACACAAAGAAGGGCCTTTTGTGAGGCAATCTCGCCCGTCTCCTTTGCTCGTTCTCCAAGAGGAACTGTTAATGGGACACTTGCAGTATGGGGGTTCACAAGTCGAGGATGGAGATGTGCAAAAGCAAGTTTCTTCACCTTTCTGCTGAACTGCAGGATCAAGTCGAATTTCAGGACTAAACAACACATTGTAATCCAGAAGTGCTCTTTAAGTGGCACTTAACAAAAGAGTCGGGGCGCTTCTTATGCAGATGCTCTCTGAATCTCTGGCAAAAAAACATATAAGTGCCCAGGAACTGAATCTGTTGGGTGCAGATGCTGGTCTTTCACTACTGTATTTGCATCATAATGCAGAGGTTTGCCACCAGAGTCCATAATGGCAAATTTGTTTAATTTGAGGAGTGCAGAGATTGCTTTGTGAACCGCTGTCTTTCAGATTCTGCATGCCCAAAATGGGACCCTAACAAGCACTCCAAAAGAACATGAAATATTGGGGTCATTTCAAGCAGTTGGCTTGGTGTTAGTACTGCAAGAATCATTTGCAATCTGACCACAGTTTTTAGGCAAACTCTCATTTATTGATTTGACCAGATTTGATTTAATGAAGTGAATTAATTGGATTGAATTGCTCTTTAGATTTCAAGAAAATGAGTTGGGCAGCTGGTTTGCGATGCGTTTTTGTCTACTCGTTCTAGCACCTGTCTACAGCACAGCTTGTAAACCAGGTATTTAATGAGACGAGCTGATTAAGTGACAAAAAGATGGACATCTAACAAATCATTGGCCAAAATGTTGCGATGCGTTTGTGGTTGTCAAGGATTTTGTGTTGCCTGTCAGAGCCTTAAGTGATACTTAATTCCTTCACAGTCACATCATTGAGAATATGAATGTTGAGACCAACTATAGTGTCAAATAATCGCAACACACTTTTACAGAAAATACTGATTCATTTTTAAGATTGAGGCACCTTTTAAAAGAGGCAGTATTACTTGTTGGCACATAGAGCACAATCATGTAAATACATTGCCTTCATTTGCAGCAAAAATGCCATATGTACAGTATATATAATTTATCAGATATGACTTAAAAGAAATTCTTACTTCATAATTTAACGCCTTTAAATTGAGGTTCTGCCTGTTTAAAATCTCTTGCTCTTTCTGAAGCTCCTCCTTCAGGAAGTCGTCACAACATCACACCTCTGGTAAGCCTTTAGCAGCAATTTCTCAAACACGCTTGAAAGAATCAAGGCGACACTCCAGCTTTGTATTTTATGAGGGGGTGACATTATAACATGATGTTATGCTCAAAAAAGTCGATGTTGCATAGTTCTGTCCCTTAAAGATGACAAAATGGATTTCTGAAACACCAATGCAAAGTTTGCAAATCTAAGTTGCACTTAAGCTACAGTTCTTGGCTGACAATTTCAATCTTTGAGATGCAGCCGCCATCAAATTTCACAAGAGCAGTCTACGAAGAGAAGCTTTGCTGTCTATTCTTTTAAGATGACGCATACTAGTCTGTGCACCAATTTTGAAGTCGTGCAATTGGAGCTGACAATTTACATCTTACCATCAGTCTGTAATTATGGACAATTGTGAAGTCTGTTACAATTTAAACATGACTGTTCAGCTGATGTTGGTTTTAAAAGCATTAGATATGTGTCAGGTTAACAACCACATACGAAAGTAGCCCGGGTTCAATAAAAAAAAAAAAGAAAAAAAAAGTCTGCTCTTCAGACTATTTTGAAAAACCCCAATACGGGTCACATTTAGGCAAAAATAATCGGATATGGGCCAGCCTTGTCTGCAGTGGTAGTGTAATGAAGATGATATGAAATTAAAGCCAGGAGTTGATGCATGTTGTTGACGCAGCTTCGCCTGACAGAAAGACAGGTTGACAACAAGTGGCTCACACAGCCTGCACACTGTACAGTACAGTGTGTGGCTGTTGTTCTGATGGAACCGGTGATAGGTTTCACTGGAAACGCCTTCCTGCAAGCTGTTGTCTGTCACTTAATTAGCCTCGCGTTCCAGCATCATATGCTCCTCTTGTGTGTTTATTTATGTTCACACACAGCTGTGAGGGACGTATCCAGGGTGTCATCTTCGCTGCAGATCTGACTTGCTCTTGTTTGCTTGTGTGTGGCCGGCCATATGCATGAAAATGCAGCGAGAAAACGGAAAATTGGCCGCATCCTTTTTACATCTTTACGTTGAGATAAATAAGAAGCTGTGAACAATGCCGAGAATGACACCATGTGGAGCATTGTAGCAGATTTCCTGGAGGGTTATTGTCTGTGTTGGTTATAAGCGCTCCATTACTTTAGATTTCTTTGCATTTATTTTTTTTCTTTAGATTCCTTTACATTGATGAACAGTGTGTCTTTTATATTTACACGTCTTCACATACGCATGCTGGTGTGGGTCTCTCCATTTCTGCTTAAAGATTTTCTATCCGTTCTCATTTGTAAACGTATGTTTCTGAAAGTATTTGTTGAAAAGACGACCTGGCCTTCTGTCTCAGTAATGGGAAATCGTGGCTTGAAATGGAAAGGTGATAAAAACACATTTATTAATGTTTTGATGTGATTTATCAGACTTGGGTCACCATTTTGTCTTTCCTTCTGTTGGGCTACATTTGGACAGGACATATTTGTTTAAAAAACTTACATTTTAAATGTGTTTTTAGGGCTAAATTTAAACAAGTCTTCTAGATGATATGCGTCTAATATCTTCTAGCAGAAAACTCTCTTGCCTTCTTTATATAAGGCAAGAGATTAGTTTTTGTGTAAAAGAAGAGATGAGTTGGTCTTAGCAGCTGAAGCTAATGTCGAGTCCAAGGCTTTTCAAAATGCTGCCATAGTTTTTTATTAATTTTAAACCACTCTACATTTATATCAGTAACTTATTCTGACTGCAAATGTTCCGTCGTCAGTCTGTGTTTCATACAGGAAGATTATTGATGATGCGTCACCATTAACCTCCCCTTCTTGTGTAGGCAAATAGGCTTTGATGTTAATAATCAGCCACTGCCAAAATAACGGTGGTTTAAGCATTCATAAGACGGCACCAAAGTTGTTTTTAGCCTTTTAATACGAGACAAACTAATTTGGATTTTTACTAAATGAAGATATTGAGAGCAGTTTAAGCAGCGGGCGAACTCTGCTCCAAACACATTTCAGATTTCTCCTGGTAATCCACAAATTGATATGACAAAATAAGATAATTTTTTAAAAAATTTTATTCATGAAGATATTGACAGGTTTGTGGAGATGTTATTTAAGCCGCCGTTGAATATGATTTAAAACAATCTCCACTTCCGTCTCTTTGAACAATGCGCAGTCTAACTTTCGGGTGAATTAGTTGGGACATCCGCTACTTTGACAATTCTCTCTCTACAATGTTTGATACTTTCTGCTGGTAGAATGATGGCCTTTAAAAGTACAGTGGACTGTTGGTATTCACATTGATTGGGGACCACAGCTACATCTGTGAATATCTGTGAGTACTGAACCGTGAATTCGTAGGTGGTGGTCCACTGTAGTGTGGAAGTGAATTCACGACCCTTCCCAGAACAATGGCCAACAACCACAGCTACGCTAAGGGAACTTTTGACGTTACTGATATTGTTCTATCACCCCTCTACACATAAATAAATCCCTCTGTACTACCAGTACATCAATGAATAAACTTTGCATCAACAATGAAACATTCTTCTGCTTTCCTACTTCAGATAAATGAATGTTTACTCCCCTTTGGCCCTTGGCTTTAATTTGGCAGCATACTGACCTGACACTGTGTTGGGATATTCATTGCATCCCTTTTAGTCAATTCATTTAATTATGCCATTCTACCCAGGGTGCCAGAGCTAGAGCAGCATCTGAATGTTGCTTCTTCAATCTGCATGTATAATCTACTTGTATAAATGGAGCCGGTCAGCAAAGATGACCAGAAGATGCATTCTGGTGCTGTAGAATTATGTAGAACTGATGTTTTTGTGGCTCTATAGGAAAGACGGAGAGTTTCTATGGGAAGTCGATTCATCAATAAAGAGAGGAAATGACAAGAGCCAGCGCAGGCTCTGCTAATTGGGAGGAAGCGGCAGTTGAGATTAGTGTGGAGAGAGGATGAGCGTGTAACCATTAAAAGGCTCCCCCAGTTCTTTTCACATTTAGTAAGGAGAATTGCTTTCACACTCATCAACGACAAGATTCCCCCCCCCCACCCACCTTTTTTGTTGCCATCTTTTATGGCATATGTCAGATTATATAGTCTTCCTCCTCTCTGAAGATTATGTTGAATATCACCATGGTCTTTCTGCTCAGTTTGGTTCACGAGTGCCTACACTCACACTGAATTAATAAATTCAAGCAGGAAACAATTAAAGAAGTCACTTAAAATTAAAGTTGATTTGAAACACTGGTTAGCAACTAGAACAGGGGTGTCACTCATTTTCATTTTGAGTCATCTCAAAAATCTGAATGTTCTTAAAAGGGCCGGTTGTGCCAGAATGCACTGATGAAACCAAATAAACGGTTAAAATGTCAATAAACAGCTGCTCCTCCAAGATTTTGATTGCTTTAGTGGGTTTTTTGCAGTCAAAATTACAGATTTTTGTGGCGCCAATTTAGAAATGTTTGTAAGGAATTTTTATCTGTGCTAATGTATGATGTTAAATGTGTCTTTTTATTACGGACTTGTAACTTGTCATCAAGTAAGGCTGAGGCAGCAGTCACTTAAGCTCAGGGGTTACGTGTCAATTGAGTCCTTAAAATGTAAAGACACCATAATAAATATATTCCAAAATGACCGGATTTGCCGTCGCTTCCCTTACCGCACCATATTGTATATTTGCAGATTTGGTCATTTCCTGTCCAATTTTGTTTGGACAAAACTGAGCCTACTGCCTTTCCTCACTGACACCATGTGTGCTTTTCCTACATACCTTCTGTTTTCTTCACACATACCTTTGGCAGCTAATCAACGTACTCTACTATAAACTATTTATAGTTTAAGTGTAAAAAAAATAAATAAATTATGTGACTAACAGCTATGAGTAGCATTTCACTCATATTGGCTCCACTGGGGATTGGGCCATTCAACACAAACATCAGAACAGAAAAATTATTAAATGTTAGTCAGATTGAAATATTCTCTGTTACTATTAGTTATCATCACAAGTAATCTGATTCTTAACTGAGTTGATTCCTTGCACTTGCAGCCAACAACAACTCATCGCTATTTGCTTTTGTGGAAGAAACTGTAGACTTCTACTTAGTTCATGAGGGTTGTGAGCTAATTGCACAGCCTCTTTTCTTCTGCATGACATATGTTATAGATATACGTTACGTTATGGAAATTCTTAGGTAGGAACTACTTGTATGTATTGATGGGCTGTATAATTATGGATATAACAGGAATGTCTACATTACAACAGATTGAGGCCATGTCATTTTAAAGTAGCTCGGAAGGTAAAACAGTATGGCAGTTGTTGAGAATAACAACTCAATTCTGTGTTTTCCTCTTATCTCTTTTAGCAAGTTGCTAAGCTAAAGCTAGACGAAAGGACATGTTAGGAAACGCCCTCAGTTACAGGATATGACAAACTAGGTAACCCCCTCTTTGGGGCGTACCTTAGAGAGAGGCTAACAAAGGGAGTGGGAAACTGTTCTGGGATGCCATTTTGTCTTTCTACCTCTTAAAGGTGGCATGTGAAACGAACCAGCTGCATTTTGATATTAATACATGGAATTCATGAATTCAACTCACCGACTCTTCTTTGACCTCATACATCAAGAACTCAGCATAAGGAGAACAGATTATTTCTCCACACACGGTCCAACTCCAGTGCTTGTAATCGATTTCAGAAATGTTATTCAACCCTATGAATCCCTTCAGGATGTTGGATGTCTCATCATACATCAGGTAAAGCTAAAAAAAAAAGAAGAGGCTCACTAAACATTCACCTGTTGCCACCTGAGAGATTTTCCCTATCCTTTTTTTACGAATAACGATCTGAAAAGTTGGATAGGCGTTTGTTTACAGCCCACTTTACTCTGAGTCCCCAACCTAAAACCCACTGCAACCAGTTCCTATGAACAACTGGTGCAGTTCTGCTATTCATCAGTAAAACAAAAAACAAATTTCACTTCCCAGCGCTTGTGACATAAAAGTCCTTGTGTCATTGTGTTTCATACCCTTTTAGGTCGGGAAAATGGCGGCAGTGGTTGCCGGGTTTGGCTGTTACAATATGGAAGCTGAGGAGAAGTAGGAGGCAGTGGAGAGGGGGAAAAGGATGGAGGTGAGGGAGTTTGGAAGCAAACGCAAGCTGTGAGACTGAAAGAGGCCAGATGCAGTTCTCAGCCAGGCAGCGGCTTAGACGTACACCCCGAAACTCAAAACCCTGTAAACAGCCAAAGACGGCGGGTGTGGTAAAAAGAAAAAATAATAAAGGTCGATAATTTGGAATGTGCACTTTGGTGTATATAGTCCTTAAGATCTTTGTAGTGAGCTTGATTCTTAGAAAATATAAAGAATGTCGAAGACGATAGGGCGAACATGAATTTAAAACATAATGAAGACCAAAAAAAAAACATTTATCACTCTCAGTTGCTCATTGCTTAAGACTCGATCAGATGTGCTGCCTTCGACCTTATTCCTCTACATCCACAAAGATACAGCGCATCACGTGTGAGTTTTGAAGGCATTATGAATTATTTAACAAAAAAAAATGGGTGGGGGGGGATGTGATGGTTGGGGGAGGACAAAACCACTGCGGGTGGTAATTCAGAGCAAAAGAGGACTGGGACGAGTTTGTGTTAACTGAGATTAGGCTCCGTGGCATAAATACAGCGCAGAAAATTCCACTGTCTCTGGCTTTCATGTCGGCTACGAAAATGAGACGTGTTGAACCAAGTCTTGCAGTGGTAACACAGTGATAAACAAACAAAACACCACATGAATACCCAATTAGTGCCGTGAGTGGAGTGGTGTGTTCGGGTGGGGTGAGAATAACCAGAACCGCAGCTCGGAAACTCTGCACGGGATCATCACGGTTCATCACGCACAATGGCCGCTGTGCTGCTGAGATTCAATTCCGCCATCAGCACTTTGAGTGGAATTTTTGCACGTGCTCTTTTCATGCATTGCAGTATGATATCACACCAAGACAAATAAGATATGTGCTTTGCCTAATTTGAGATGTGAGATGAAAGGGCGCTCTCTTTTCTTCAAACTAGTGAAGATATTTTTGATTTGGTGGTTTTGGGCTGATTTATTTTTTCTTTTTTTTTGGATATCTTTGTTGTGCTGAATTTGTCCCAGTGCTTCCTCCCCAATGATAACTCAAAAGAATAAGCCATATTTATGAGTGAGTGTTTTGTAAGCAAATGCCAATTCAGTATTTTCAACTTTTTCACATTTTTCGAGTTACAAACACAAACTTTCATGCTTTATTTAAATTGTGCACAATACACCAACATGAAGTAGTTCATAACTGCAAAATGAAAGGTTTTCAAATATATATATATAAAATTTGTGGCATAAATTTGTGTGCAGTCCTCATTACTCTGATACTACAAAATGAATTCCAGTGAAATATATTGCCTTTAAGCTCACTAAAACAGTAAATGGAGTCTCTTTTACAAAAATATCCCAAATATTGAGCATCTCATTGTACTCTGGAGGATCTGCAGTGTAATTGGAGTGAAAGATGGTTGTGCAATGCGTTGGTGGCTGAATGCAAAATAAATGCCATGGTCTGATCAGGCTATTCATTTGCAAAAAAAAAATAAAAATAAAAATCCATATCCTATAGATAGGTATTGATATAGATTTCCTGAACCTTTAAACCAGTACTGAAAATATAATTTTTTTGTAACATACCCATAAATATCAGACTGCTATATGTATTTATTCTCATCATGTTTTCCAAGCCAGTCATTTCTTATGAATCTGATCATCTCCTTCCTTTTATGAAAGGCTTGAACTTAATATTATTTTAATACAGAAGGCTATCTTTAATGTAATATTTGCTTATCTTTTTGTCTATCTTTCTACAAAGCATTTTAAATTACCCTTTGTATGAATAGTACAATACAAATAAACTTGCCTCATCTCACAATATGTATCGCAAATATACATTTGTGTTTGTGATATTAACACGACAAAGAGAAAAAAAGTTTGAGGGTTACGAATACTTTTTATTAATGGCACAAACCAGGCATATTTTAAACATTGTAAAAAAAAAAAAAATTAAAACGATTAATAATGACAATAGATTAATATCCTATGTGCAGCATTTCTTTTTCTAGGCTTGCATGTATAACATAACGTCTCATTCAACTTCTTCACAGCAAAGTTCTGTCTTGCAGGAAATTTCAAGCCAAATTGTCCATCTTGCTTTATTAACATCACCTGCCTCTCCAGAGGTGTTCTAATATAGCAGATGGCACTAATTATCAAGGGTCACACTCATGCCCATGAACGCCCAAGCCCCTCCATTACACACACACACACACACACACACACACACTCACCAAGAGTTTCAGGATATAGAAGAGACATTACTCCCCCATATATTACTGAATATATTATGAATAAGGTCTGCATGATCTGTTAGTTTACACTTAGAGAATGAAATGTGCATATAAACATCTTAGGACCTTGACAATTAAAGCCTTTCTTTGGCTCAGTAGGCTATTTATGCCAAATGCTAACCTTTAATAGATTAATTGTAGTTCTATTTCTGAACGAAGATCGTCGAGTTTGAGTCAATTACGATATCACTTTCCTCCAGATACCTGTTCTCTTTTTTTCAGAGAACGAACCAGACAGAGCGTTTTCTCTTCTGTTCTTCCTCCTCTCTATCCACATTGAGGGGTGTATTCTTGGCCACGTTTAAATGTCTTCCACTTAACAGTGGCTGCACTTCTTTCGTTCTATGCATTAACCTTTGCAGTGGTATTTAATTAAAGTTTCACACCTGTACCTTCACCCCTATCATTTACTGCTTCCACCTCAGTAGAACTGCAGTGGACTGAAGGCATGCTGTAAGTACATGGCAATTAGCATGACCTTAAAAACACCACGAGAGTCTCGGCGCTGAAAACCCCTCCTCAATCAGCGCACGTTTCCCTGTAGACCACAAGTTTTGCCTGTCGTTTTTTTTTTTTTTTTTTTTTCCATGACCACAGTGCATTGCTGCTGTGCTCACACTCAGTGGGGTACGAGCGATTAAATATGGCCTCTCCACTTCATGGTGGCCAGGGGAGACCACATCAAGATTCAAGCAGGGGGTTGTGGGTCCACACGATTCCTAAGGGAGGCTCACTTGTGTCCTGACCCCAAATCACCTTTACTCAAGTTACAAGAAGAGGAACTGACTGCTGTCAGATGGAAATGGGCACCCTCAAGGATAGAGCCTCTTTTTATGACCCATGTAAAGATATTCTAAAGTACATTTTCCGTCACACTAAAGGTGCTCCTGAAACTTTTTTCAAAGTCTTTCTATATAAATTTACAATACTCTTTTTGCTAAAACCTAAACAAACTTCTGAATGATGGAATTGCGTTGGTAAAAAGCTGGTAGCAAAATGAACCAATGCACTTCTTTTTAAAACGTATTTACCAACGATATTGCAGGCATCCCTTGTAATGAAATCATGTTTTCCTGGGAGACCTGGCTAAGAGGCTCACTGGTGTACAGTATAAAAAATAAAATAACTTTAAGGTACATCTATCCGTTTATCTGGGGTCGGGTTGCCAGGGCAGCAGCCTAAGTATGGAGACCCAGACATCCCTCTCTATAGTCAGTTGTTCCAGTTTCTCTGGGGGAATCCCAAGGTGTTCCCATGTCAGCTGATAGTCCCTCCAGCATGTCCTGGGTCTTCCTCTGGATCTCTTCCAGGTGGGATACACCTCACCAGGGAAATGTCTGGGAGGCATCCTACCCAGACGCACAAGCTACCTCAACTGGCTCCTCTCGACATGGAGAAGCAGCAGCTCTACTCTGAGTCCCTCCTGGATGACTGAGCTTTTTTTTTTTTTTTTTACCCCATCTCTAAAGGAGAGCTCAGACAACCTGCAGATTAAACTCATTTTGGCTGCTTGTTTCTGTAATCTCGTTCTTTTGGTCATGATCCAAAGCTCATGACGATAGATGAGGGTAGGAACATAGATTGAGAGCTTCGTCATTTGACTCAGTTCTGTCTTCACCATGACAGAATGGTACAGTGCCTGTATCACTGCAGACACGGCACCAATCCACCTATCGATCTCCCGCTCCATGTTTCTCTTATTCATGAACATGATCCCTCTTAAGAAAACTATTGTTGAAAGAAAGTTCTAATAACTCCTCTCTGTAAGTTCCTTACAAGCCAAGAAAGCAAGCGGACACGGCAAACATGAGGTCAAATGGGGTAAAATTTAACTTTTGCGCCAACATGCAAAGCACTGGAAATGGAGAAAACCCTGCGTGGTACAACTCTGTAAACGCACTATTAGCACAGTGGAACCATTTGGTGCCAGCTTTATACTTTAGGGATACTTTTCTTCAGACCAAAAATTTGAGCTAGTCAGAGTTAACGTTGGCTTAGAGCAGTGCTTCTCAATTCCAGTCCTCAGGCCGCCTTGCCCTGCATGTTTTAGATGTGCCTCTATTCCCGAACAGCTGATTCAAATGATTGCATGGCCATCAAGAACTGCAGAGGGCTGTTAATCACCCACAGATTCAATCCAGGTGTGTGGCAGAAGGGGAACATCTAAAACATGCAGGGTGGGAGGGGGGGGCGCGAGAACCAGAATTGAGAAACACTGGCTCAGAGGGAGAAAAAAATACAGGGAATTACTAAAACTGAGAAACATCTAATAGAGAAGCTGCAAACAGATTTGAGGGGTGAAAAATTCACCTTCCAGGTGGACAACAACCCTAAACACAACAACAGAATGAATGTTTTAGATCAAAGCAACTTCATGCATGGAAATGGCTCAGTTGAAGTGTAGCCAACAATGCAAGTTTGAAATTCATAAGCAAGAGCATAATAACATTTAAAATCTCAGTTGTCCTTCCAGTCAAATAAGAACTGGGAATCAGACTTCAAAAGTATTCTTTGCAGACACTCTCCATCCAAGCAGACCGATCTTAAGCTCTTTTGCGAAATGAATGAGCAAAACTTTCAGTTTCTAAATGTGCAAAGCGGGTAAAACCTTATCACAACAGACTTGCAGCTGTTTTGAGGTTCTTGTTTTGTGTTTTCAGTGTTATATTCTACTCTGTGTTGGCCTATCATATAAAAGTTAAATGAAATACACCAAATTTTCTGGTTTTACTTTGAACATATATGCTCAATGGTTATGAACACCTTTGCAAACCACAGCGAACCAGGAATCTCAGTGTGATTGTTGTTTACAAATTAGTACTCCATTGCATCTTACTTTCCGGTTCAACAAAATCTTTTTTTGCAATGCTAATCGCAGTCGTATGCGTTCCTTTAAACATTTGGATCGCCTTGTACGAACACATGGCTGTCACAGCTGCAGAAAGGTCATCACAGAGTCATGTCATGTCCTGTTACCAGCAGAAGGTGATCTGCTGGTTCCCCCCACATGAGCAAATCAAGTCTTTTCAGAACTGCTTATCTTACAGTACATTGCCTACAATAACAGCGACGGCACTTATTGACCAGATAAATGTCCTGCACAGGGTCACAAGACCACACATGATTAGTCACTCATACATGCATGGCTGAGCATAAGAGTATGTGCACCCGTGTCCACACATGCATGCACCTCGATGGCCTCTGCGGACCCCCCGGGGGTTCCAGGAGCATCGGTGCCCCTGTGGTGTTTTGCCCTGTGGTATCATGCTGGGCTGATATTTCTGTCTGCTTGGATGGCTACTTGACATGGTGTTTATTTGGATTGGCAACTTGTTTTCATTTAAATCGATATCCAGCGCAGAGGAAGAGAGAGGTTGTCCAAGGAAGGGATTGGCCGTACAAGTGAGTGAGTTTAAGTCTGCCTTGACATAAACAACAGAAGTTGGGTGAATACGTAGAGGAGGCTGTGGGTGGAAAAGGCTCCAGCTTAAATATTTCTACAACCACTAAAAAGGGGGTTAAAAAACGTGCTAGTTTTGTCCATTTTGATAAAAAAATCTTTTCTTCGGTTAAATAGTAGCAGTCTTAGAAGGGGCTGTGTTTATCCTTGACTACAGAATATGTGAAATTATTAGCTACATAAGCCTTCCTTAACAACAAGGAACATTGAACTTGCCATTTCCATCTCCGTAAGACGGTAAAGAAAGTAAAGTGGAAAAATGCTTTTTTGATTTAAAAGTTAATGAGACATTTATCCTGTACATACAGTCCAAATGGGGGGAAAAAAATATAACTAGCCAATCTATAACAGAGAAACATCTATAAATACGCAACTAGATGCACGTTTTCACATCCTTAAACTAATTATTTGATTTGCTACTTTATGATTAAACATTCATCTTTGTTTGTAGTCCATTGTCATGTGTTGACTTGGTGAACTACAGCAACTCTACCTCGCCAAAGTTACTTCTCAAACTGGGAGGGGATTTCTTGTGGGCTCCACAAGATTTTGAGTCGGATTTAATTATGGACATTGGCTAGATCATGCCAGTACTTAAATTTTCTCCCGGTGAAACTTATCTTTTTGATTTGGATGCATGCTGCTCGGATTCACTGTGACAACTGTAATCAAATTTGACTGGTTTTTATTTTTATTTATTTATTTAAATATTAGCAAAAATCTTTTGGTGCAGCAAACCCACATCACAACCCGAGGAAAATAGGAATGTCGTGGTCCTTAATCAGATTTGCATCTCTTTGCATTTGCATGGAATGAAGAGTACAAACATGCCATATTTTAGCAGACTGCTAGGCTTAATGGCACTGCCAAGGGACGGCTAATAAAATGTCATCAGAGTGAAATGAGAGTTAAGTGAAGGGGAAAAAGCTGAATATTCACACTCATTTGGCTGACACCTGGGGGACTGCAGTCACTCATGTTTGCATTGATATGCATTGTATTATGTGCTCCTCACCCGCTCACGGTGACAATCAACAGATTTAACACCTTTGCTTTAATTTAATTAAAGCTGGGGCTGTCAAGGTGAAAACTTGATTTGCACACATACACGCATT